>NC_069504.1:646727446-646844946 GCF_027579735.1 Bombina bombina
TTTTACAGGCAAAAGAGCTGTTTTCTTTTGGGCATGCCCCGCAAAAGGCCCTTTTAAGGGCTGGTAAGGTAATAGAGCTGGTATCTTTTAAATGTAGAATAGGGTAGGGAATTTTTTTATTTTGGGGGGCTTTGTTATTTTATTAGGGGGCTTAGAGTAGGTGTAATTAGCTTAAAATTGTTGTAATATTTTTATAATGTTTGTAAATTATTTTTTTTATATTTTGTACTTTAGTTAGTGTATTTATTTGTAGGTATTTGTATTTAATTTATTTAATGATAGTGTAGTGTTAGGTTTAATTGTAACTTAGGTTAGGATTTATTTTACTGGTAATTTTGTATTTCTTTTAGCTAGGTAGTTATTAAATAGTTATTAACTATTTAATAGCTATTGTACCTAGTTAAAATAAATACATTGTTACCTGTAAAATAAATATAAACCCTAAAATAGCTACAATGTAATTATTAATTACATTGTAGCTATCTTACGGCTAGATTTGGAGTTTTGTCGGTAACGACCCGAAAAACTAACGCCGGTTTTTTTCTGGCCGCACCATAAAAATAACTCTGGTATTGAGAGTCCACATAAAGGCTGCGTTAGGCTCCAAAAAAGGAGCGTAGAGCATTTTTAACGCAGCTTCAACTCTCAATACCAGAGTTGCTTACGCAAGCGGCCAGCCTCAAAAACGTGCTCGTGCACGATTCCCCCATAGGAAACAATGGGGCTGTTTGAGCTGAAAAAAATCCTAACACCTGCAAAAAAGCCGCGTTCAGCTCTTAACGCAGCCCCATTGTTTGCTATGCGTAAACACTTCCTACGTCTGCACCTAACACCCTAACATGTACCCCGAGTCTAAACACCCCTAACCTTATACTTATTAACCCCTAATCTGACGCCCCCGCTATCGCTGACACCTGCATTTTATTTTTAACCCCTAATCTGCCGCTCCGTAAACCGCCGCTACTTACATTATCCCTATGTACCCCTAATCTGCTGCCCCTAACACCGCCGACCCCTATATTATATTTATTAACCCCTAATCTGCCCCCCTCAACGTTGCCTCCACCTGCCTACACTTATTAACCCCTAATCTGCCGAGCGGACCGCACCGCTATTATAATAAAGTTATTAACCCCTAATCCGCCTCACTAACCCTATAATAAATAGTATTAACCCCTAATCTGCCCTCCCTAAAATCGCCGACACCTAACTTCAATTATTAACCCCTAATCTGCCGACCGGAGCTCACCGCTATTCTAATAAATGTATTAACCCCTAAAGCTAAGTCTAACACTAACACCCCCCTAAATTAAATATAATTTTAATCTAACGAAATTAATTAACTCTTATTAAATAAATTATTCCTATTTAAAGCTAAATACTTACCTGTAAAATAAACCCTAATATAGCTACACTATAAATTATAATTACATTGTAGCTATTTTAGGATTAATATTTATTTTACAGGCAACTTTGTAATTATTTTAACCAGGTACAATAGCTATTAAATAGTTAAGAACTATTTAATAGTTACCTAGTTAAAATAATTACAAAATTACCTGTAAAATAAATCCTAACCTAAGTTACAATTAAACCTAACACTATACTATCATTAAATTAATTAAATAAAATACCTATAATTACCTACAATTAAACCTAACACTACACTATCAATACATTAATTAAATACAATATCTACAAATAACTACAATGAAATAAACTAACTAAAGTACAAAAAATAAAAAAGAACTAAGTTACAAAACATAAAAAAATATCTACAAACATAAGAAAAATATTACAACAATTTTAAACTAATTACACCTACTCTAAGCCCCCTAATAAAACAACAAAGCCCCCCAAAATAAAAAATGCCCTACCCTATTCTAAATTACTAAAGTTAAAAGCTCTTTTACCTTACCAGCCCTGAACAGGGCCCTTTGCGGGGCATGCCCCAAGAAGTTCAGCTCTTTTGCCTGTAAAAAAAAACATACAATACACCCCCAACATTACAACCCACCACCCACATACCCCTAATCTAACCCAAACCCCCCTTAAATAAACCTAACACTAAGCCCCTGAAGATCATCCTACCTTGTCTTCACCTCACCAGGTATCACCGATCCGTCCTGGCTCCAAAATCTTCATCCAACCCAAGCAGGGGTTGGCGATCCATCATCCGGTGGCTGAAGAGGTCCAGAAGAGGCTCCAAAGTCTTCATCCTATCCGGGAAGAAGAGGCGATCCGGACCGGCAACCATCTTGATCCAAGCGGCATCTTCTATCTTCATCCGATGACGACCGGCTCCATCCTGAAGACCTCCACCGCGGACCCATCTTCTTTCCCGGCGACGTCCAACTGAAGAATGACGGTTCTTTTAAGGGACGCCATCCAAGATGGCGTCCCTCGAATTCCGATTGGCTGATAGGATTCTATCAGCCAATCGGAATTAAGGTAGGAATATTCTGATTAGCTGATGGAATCAGCCAATCAGAATCAAGTTCAATCCGATTGGCTGATCCAATCAGCCAATCAGATTGAGCTCGCATTCTATTGGCTGTTCCGATCAGCCAATAGAATGCGAGCTCAATCTGATTGGCTGATTGGATCAGCCAATCGGATTGAACTTGATTCTGATTGGCTGATTCCATCAGCCAATCAGAATATTCCTACCTTAATTCCGATTGGCTGATAGAATCCTATCAGCCAATCGGAATTCGAGGGACGCCATCTTGGATGACGTCCCTTAAAGGAACCGTCATTCTTCAGTTGGACGTCGCCGGAAGAAGATGGGTCCGCGGTGGAGGTCTTCAGGATGGAGCCGGTCGTCATCGGATGAAGATAGAAGATGCCGCTTGGATCAAGATGGTTGCCGGTCCGGATCGCCTCTTCTTCCCGGATAGGATGAAGACTTTGGAGCCTCTTCTGGACCTCTTCAGCCACCGGATGATGGATCGCCAACCCCCGCTTGGGTTGGATGAAGATTTTGGAGCCAGGACGGATCGGTGATACCTGGTGAGGTGAAGACAAGGTAGGATGATCTTCAGGGGCTTAGTGTTAGGTTTATTTAAGGGGGGTTTGGGTTAGATTAGGGGTATGTGGGTGGTGGGTTGTAATGTTGGGGGGGGGTATTGTATGTTTTTTTTTACAGGCAAAAGAGCTGAACTTCTTGGGGCATGCCCCGCAAAGGGCCCTGTTCAGGGCTGGTAAGGTAAAAGAGCTTTTAACTTTAGTAATTTAGAATAGGGTAGGGCATTTTTTATTTTGGGGGGCTTTGTTGTTTTATTAGGGGGCTTAGAGTAGGTGTAATTAGTTTAAAATTGTTGTAATATTTTTCTTATGTTTGTAGATATTTTTTTATGTTTTGTAACTTAGTTCTTTTTTATTTTTTGTACTTTAGTTAGTTTATTTCATTGTAGTTATTTGTAGATATTGTATTTAATTAATGTATTGATAGTGTAGTGTTAGGTTTAATTGTAGGTAATTATAGGTATTTTATTTAATTAATTTAATGATAGTATAGTGTTAGGTTTAATTGTAACTTAGGTTAGGATTTATTTTACAGGTAATTTTGTAATTATTTTAACTAGGTAACTATTAAATAGTTCTTAACTATTTAATAGCTATTCTACCTGGTTAAAATAATTACAAAGTTGCCTGTAAAATAAATATTAATCCTAAAATAGCTACAATGTAATTATAATTTATATTGTAGCTATATTAGGGTTTATTTTACAGGTAAGTATTTAGCTTTAAATAGGAATAATTTATTTAATAAGAGTTAATTAATTTCGTTAGATTAAAATTATATTTAATTTAGGGGGGTGTTAGTGTTAGGGTTAGACTTAGCTTTAGGGGTTAATCCATTTATTAGAATAGCGGTGAGCTCCGGTCGGCAGATTAGGGGTTAATAAGTGTAGGCAGGTGGAGGCGACGTTGAGGGGGGCAGATTAGGGGTTAATACTATTTATTATAGGGTTAGTGAGGCGGATTAGGGGTTAATAACTTTATTATAATAGCGGTGCGGTCCGCTCGGCAGATTAGGGGTTAATAAGTGTAGGCAGGTGGAGGCGACGTTGAGGGGGGCAGATTAGGGGTTAATAAATATAATATAGGGGTCGGCGGTGTTAGGGGCAGCAGATTAGGGGTACATAAGGATAACGTAGGTGGCGGCGCTTTGCGGTCAGTAGATTAGGGGTTAATAAGTGTAGGCAGATGGAGGCGACATTGAGGGGGGCAGATTAGGGGTTAATAAATATAATACAGGGGTCGGCGGTGTTAGGGGGAGCAGATTAGGGGTACATAAGGATAACGTAGGTGGCGGTCGGCAGATTAGGGGTTAAAAAAAATTATTCGAGTGTCGGCGATGTGGGGGGACCTCGGTTTAGGGGTACATAGGTAGTTTATGGGTGTTAGTGTACTTTAGAGTACAGTAGTTAAGAGCTTTAGAAACCGGCGTTAGCCCAGAAAGCTCTTAACTACTGACTTTTTTCCTGCGGCTGGAGTTTTGTCGTTAGATGTCTAACGCTCACTTCAGAAATGACTCTAAATACCGGAGTTAGAAAAATCCCATTGAAAAGATAGGATACGCAATTGACGTAAGGGGATCTGCGGTATGGAAAAGTTGCGGCTGAAAAGTGAGCGTTAGACCCTATTTTGAGTGACTCCAAATACCGGCGGTAGCCTAAAACCAGCGTTAGGAGCCTCTAACGCTGGTTTTCACGGCTAACGCCGAACTCCAAATCTAGGTCTTAGGGTTTATTTTACAGGTAAGTATTTAGCTTTAAATAGGAATAATTTAGTTAATAAGAGTTAATTTATTTCGTTAGATTTAAATTAGATTTAATTTAGGGGGGTGTTAGGGTTAGACTTAGCTTTAGGGGTTAATAATTTTATTATAGGTTGCGGCAGTGTAGGGGGGGCAGATTAGGGGTTAATAAGTTTAATATAGGTGGCGGTGGGTCCGGGAGCAGCGGTTTAGGGGTTAAACTATTTTGTTGCGGCGGGGTCCGGGAGCGGCAGGATAGGGGTTAATACATTTATTAGGGGTGGCGGAGGTATAGGGGGGCAGGATAGGGGTTAATAGGTATTATGTAGGTGGCGGCGGGGGCCGGGACCAGCAGTTTAGGGGTTAACAGATTTATTATAGTGGCGGTGGGCTCCGGGAGCGGCGGTTTAGGGGGTAAACCTGCTATGGCGATGGTAGGCGTACCTGCTAGTTTTTTGATAACTAGCAAAAGTAGTCAGATTGTGCCGCACTTGTGTGTGGAACATCTGTAGTGACGTAAGCATCGATCTGTGTCGGACTGAGTCCGGCGGATCGAAGCTTACGTCACTAAATTCTACTTTTGCCGGTATCTAGGGCTTTATAACTAAGGCGAATCAGCCTCGCCACAAATACGATGCGGAATTCCAGCGTATTTGAGGTTGACGGCTTGATAACTAGGGGCCAATGTGTGTTCCAATCTACCATCTGACAAATATTATTCAGGCCTAAAGTATGCCATTTCTGAAAAGGTGCCGATTGTAATCCTGCCTGAAATTTAGAGTTTCCTTTGATTGGCATATAATCAGAAACACTACCTTCAATAGATAATATCTTACAAATCTTCCACCATGCTCGCAAGGGGCACATTAATGTTTTAAATTTTTTAATTTCTTGAGGAACTGATTTAGCATTACAATGTATTAAAGCTGTGGGAAGATAGGGTAGGCTTCCATTTTTTTCAAATTCAATATTTGTTACATAGTCTTTATTGAGTATCCAATCGATTACTATTCGAGCAAGAAAAACCAGATTATACAATTGTATGTCTGGTAACGCAAGTCCCCCGTATTTCTTAGGTAATGAAAGTTTTGTTAGTGAGATTCTGGGTTTCTTATTCTGCCATATAAAACCTCTCATCATACTATTAATTTTTTCAATATCCTTCCATTTAAGAATTATTGAAGTATTCTGCAAAATATATAATAATTTTGGGAAAAGAATAATTTTGAATGCAGCAATACGACCCGAGATTGAAAGTGGAAGCTTTTGCCATAACTTCATACTAGTCCCAATCTCACTAATTATTGGTGTTACATTAAGACTATAAAAGTTATCTGAGTCTACCGTGATCTCTATCCCCAAATATCTAAAGGATTCAGAAACTCCAAAGGGTATATCTAATAAAGAGTCAGGTTTCCTCCTAATCCATAATAATTCTGATTTTGACACATTGATCCTGTATCCCAAGAACGATCCAAATTGATCTATAGTAGAGATAATTATAGGCATATTATTTCGTACATTAGAGACATATAGCAGGATATCGTCCGCATAGAGCACGATCTTAAGCTCTTCCCTTCGTATCCTAATACCTTCTATTTTCTTTCTTATTGCTATCGCCAGAGTTTCAATTGAGAGGTTAAAGAGGAGAGGAGAGAGAGGGCATCCCTGCCGTGTTCCTCTTTCCAATAATATCTCCGGAGACAGTATATTGTTAACAATAATTCTTGTAAATGCTTTTTTGTACAAGTTCTCCACAAATTTAAGCAAGTTCCCTTTAAAACCAAATTTGTACAGTGAGCAAAATAGATGATCGTGGTGAATTGAATCAAATGCTTTCTCTGCATCAATTGAAATGATTGCTAGATCTGAGGAGTCCCCCTCTCTCCTCTGCCCCGTCCGCTCATTAGATTTAAAATAGTCTATTGTTACCAGAACTTCCCTGATTTTTGCTGATGAGTTACGCTTCTGCATGAACCCTGCTTGATCTTTATGAATTATTTCAGAGAGTACTCTTTGTAATCTCCTAGCTATGATAGAAGTCAAAATCTTATAATCGGAATTTAGTAATGCTATGGGCCTCTAGGATTCCTTTTTAGTTGGATCCTTCCCGGGTTTAAGAATCAGGGTGGTATATGATGCGCAAAATTGAGGGGAAACTACATTCCCATCGACATATATATGGTTAAAAAGCTTACTCAGAGGTGAAGCAATAAGTGGTGTAAGAATTTTATAAAATTCACTACGGAGTGCATCCAGACCTGATGCTTTATTTAATGGAAGATCCTGAATAACCTTTAGAATTTGGAGCATTCAAGGCTAACATTTTTTCACTACTAAGTATAGGATAGGTAATTTTACTCCAAAATTCATCAGATTTAATCTTATCTGAGTTTTTTAAGGAATAAATTTCCTTGAAAAAATCTGCAAAGATATTAGCAATATCTCCTGTCTCTATGTAAGTTTTCTCTTTGTGATATAAGTTTCTCAATTAGTGGGGATCTTCTTTCCCTTTTCATCAAATTGGCTAATAATTTTCCTGCTTTATTACCATAACGGTAAAGATCCTTTTGTGTTTCTTTATAAATTAAAAACGTATCTGTTTCATTTTTTGCTCTAGTGTATTTAGCCCAATTCTCCGGAGAGTTATTAAGTATATAAGAATTATATGAGTTAATTACCGATTGTATCACTTCTGTTTCTCTTATTTTTAATGTTTTAATTCTATTGGCACTATATGAGATTATTTCTCCCCTGAGAACTGCCTTTGCAGCTTCCCAGAAAATATCTGGGCGATTAACATAGGTTTTATTAAACTCAGCATATTCTTCATATCTACTTTTCAACCAATTTTTAAATTTTAGGTCATTCATCAGCCATGTGGGGAAGAAAAAGCGAGAAGATCTTGATCTGAACTCATTATTATGTATTTCTTGTGATAGGGCTATGATCTGATATGGAGATAGGCAGAATTTTTGCTCTAATTCGCATTTTACACAGTCTTTTATCAATAAGAAATAAATCTATCCTAGATAGAGTTTTATGAGCTCTAGATAAACAAGTAAAATCTCCCACATCTGGATTCTGTACTCTCCAAATGTCCCTGACCAACAGGTTTTGGTATATTTTCTTAAACATCTTAGCTTCTAAACTATCTAGCTTACTCTGCCCCAAAATAGGCTTCTGCCTGAGCCTGTCCAGGGGATAGTGTGGAGCCATATTATAATCCCCCCCTAAAATTAGATACCCCATTGATTCAGTAAGGATTTTGGACTGCAAAGTGTCCCAGAAAATTGGGTCAAACACATTCGGTGCATAAAGATTACAAAATGTATACAAGATTCCTTCTAATTTTAATTTTAAAATTAGAAATCTCCCTTCTGGGTCTGAGATATGATGCAAAATTTCATAATTAATTCTTTTTCCTAACAGAATTGTGACCCCTCTCTTCCTCTCTATACCTGTGGGGGCAAACACCTCCTTAACCCATAAAGACTTTAATTTTAATACTTTTTCTAAATTTAAATGAGTTTCTTGGAGAAAATCTATATCGGTATCAATTTTTCGTAAATGAGCTAGAATTAATTTTCGTTTAATGGGGGAAGTGAGACCTCCAATATTCCAGGAAGTTATTTTACATTTATCTACTTTACTCATTTCTCAACCAGCAAAACCTGAGCACCAGGAAGAGAGAAGAGGGGAGAGAGAGGAGGAGAAGAGAGAAAAAAAACAAAAAAAAAAACCCAAATTAACCGTACGGAAAAAAAAAATTCCCTTCCCCACTGCTCTGATGCAGGGAAGGGTTCCTAAGACTAAGTACTACCCCAATGCGGGGAAGCCCGCATAGCCCCTTGATCACCCTTATACCTTGTATCAGCCAATCAGATTGAGCTTGCATTCTATTGGCTGATCGGAACAGCCAATAGAATGCGATCTCAGTCTGATTGGCTGATTGGATCAGCCAATCGGATTGAACTTGAATCTGATTGGCTGATTCTTCCTACCTTAATTCCAATCGTAATTCGAGGGACGCCATCTTGGATGACGTCCCTCAAAGGAACCGTCATTCGTCGGGAAGTCGTCGGTGAAGATGGATGGATCCGCGCTGGAGGTCTTGAAGATCAGCCGGTCGTCATCGGATTGAAGAACATAGAAGATGCTGCTTGGATGAAGATGTTTGCTGGTCCGGATGTCCTCTTCTGCCCGCTTGGATCAAGACTTCAGCCGGAGGATGGATGTCTTCAGCCCCCCGCTTGGGCTTGGAT
The DNA here is from genome assembly GCF_027579735.1 of Bombina bombina. Taxonomy (NCBI): domain Eukaryota; kingdom Metazoa; phylum Chordata; class Amphibia; order Anura; family Bombinatoridae; genus Bombina; species Bombina bombina. The sequence goes on from NC_069504.1 coordinate 646,736,477, forward strand.
CAAGACATCGGAGCCAGGACGGATCGGTGTGATACCCGGTGTGGTGAAGATAAGGTAGGAAGATCTTCAGGGGCTTAGTATTAGGTTTATTTAAGGGGGGTTTGGGTTAGATTAGGGGTATGTGGGTGGTGGGTTGTAATGTTGGGGGGGGTATTGTATGTTTTTTTTTCAGGCAAAAGAGCTGAATTCTTTGGGGCATGCTCCGCAAATGGCCCTTTTAAGGGCTGGTAAGGTGAAAGAGCTTTTCTATTTTAATTTTAGAATAGGGTAGGGCATTTTTTTATTTTGGGGGGCTTTGTTATTTTATTAGGGGGCTTAGAGTAGGTGTAATTAGTTTAAAATTGTTGTAATATTTTTCTAATGTTTGTAAATATTTTTTTATTTTTTGTAACTTAGTTCTTTTTTATTTTTTGTACTTTAGTTAGTTTATTTAATTGTATTTAATTGTAGGTATTTTATTTAATTAATTTATTGATAGTGTAGTGTTAGGTTTAATTGTAACTTAGGTTAGGATTTATTTTACAGGTAATTTTGTAATTATTTTAACTAGGTAGCTATTAAATAGTTATTGACTATTTAATAGCTATTGTACCTGGTTAAAATAAATACAAAGTTACCTGTAAAATAAATATTAATCCTAAAATAGCTACAATATAATTATTATTTATATTGTAGCTATATTAGGGTTTATTTTACAGGTAAGTATTTAGCTTTAAATAGGATTAATTTATTTAATAAGAGTTAATTTATTTCGTTAGATTTAAATTATATTTAATTTAGGGGGGTGTTAGTGTTAGGGTTAGACTTAGCTTTAGGGGTTAATACATTTATTAGAGTAGCGGTGAGATCCGGTCGGCAGATTAGGGGTTAATTATTGTAGGTAGGTGGAGGCGACATTGGGGGCGGCAGATTAGGGGTTAATAAATATAATATAGGGGTTGGCGGTGTTAGGGGCAGCAGATTAGGGGTACATAGGGATAACGTAGGTTGCGGCGGTGTGCGGTCGGCAGATTAGGGGTTAATAATTGTAGGTAGGTGGCGGCGACGTTGGGGGCGGCAGATTAGGGGTTAATAAATATTATGTAGGTGTCGGCGGTGTTAGGGGCAGCAGATTAGGGGTACATAGGGATAATGTAGGTTGCGGCGGTGTGCGGTCGGCAGATTAGGGGTTAAAAAAAATTAATAGAGTGGCGGCGATGTGGGGGGACCTCGGTTTAGGGGTACATAGGTAGTTTATGGGTGTTAGTGTACTTTAGAGCACAGTAGTTAAGAGCTTTATAAACCGGCGTTAGCCCAGAAAGCTCTTAACTAATGACTTTTTTCTGCGGCTGGAGTTTTGTCGTTATATTTCTAACGCTCACTTCAGCCAAGACTCTAAATACCGGTGTTAGGAAGATCCCATTGAAAAGATAGGATACGCTAATGGCGTAGGGGGATCTGCGGTATGGAAAAGTCGCGGCTGCAAAGTGAGCGTTAGACCCTTTCCTGACTGACTCTAAATACCAGCGGTAGCCCAAAACCAGCGTTAGGAGCCTCTAACGCTGGTTTTGACGGCTACCGCCAAACTCTAAATCTAGCCGAGTGTTTCTTATTCAGTATACCATTAAAATACAATGTATATTGCTTCCCCTAGAACCAATCAATCTTATACTTTAAATGGTGTTTTAACATAAGTCATCAGCAAGCAATTTATCACTGTTTTCTGTTATACACAGATTAGATTGTTATTTAACAGGACTTTATCTCTTAGATTTCCTAAGACCAGTTAACCTTATGCTTATATGACTTTACATAGTAAGCAGCCCATAGTTAGTTTGCAAGCTAGTGAACTTCAAAAATAATTGATAGTTTCCTCTCTTTTCTCCTTGCAATAGAGAAACTAAGAGAAAATGTAAAAAAAAGAAAAAAAAAGTCAGAGATAAACAGAGCAGCAAGCAGACAGGCAATGTTATTTCAAGGGATTATTAGCACAAGCAGTTAGTATAGCGCATGCAGTTCCTTTTCCCCCTTTTCTTTTCCCCCTTTCTCCTGCCACCTTTTCCTTGAAAAAATTATACTCAAAGTGTCTCTTTCCTTTGAAATTAACTTATATGTTCTTACTCTTATGTATTAGGAATGCTGTGAAAAGGTTTTGGGCTTAATTCCTCTAATTAGTGAGGCTTTCTGTACAAAAGACTTTTTCCAGTACTCTGATCCGTTAAAGTGTACCTTTAACCTCGCAGCTCTGTGCAAGGTTATGTCCAGGATTCGGGCCTCACACTCCTGCTCAGCCTTGTCCGTTTTTTTATTTCTCAATTTCTTACCGAGTCTGCCTATAGCCAACCGCCAGTTCCAGTCACAACCTGGGTATATGCTAAGTTGTGATGGGGAAGCTGTCCAATTCAATGATCTTTCTTCCTTTATAGGATCAGCGACTTAGGATATCGCCTCCTCTACTCCCTCATACAACATCAGTGAGAGGGGTGAGGGCCAGCAACCAAGCTCATACAACACTGTCTCAGCTGGGGAAGCCAAATGATTCCTTTGGGGGAAAAACAATCCCCAAAGTTATACTTGACCCACTGCGGAGCGTGGCAACCACATTACAGCAGTTATACCTTGTCCCCAGTGCTCATCCCGGCCCAAAAAGGTCTGTCTCCGTTGCCAGTATCTCCTCTACCGCGTCGCGCAGCACCAGTGGGTGGGGTAGGGAGCAAGCCGCACACCTTCTCCTCAGCATCAGCGCCCAGGAGTATCGTCTCCTCTGTCCCCTCACGCAGCACCGGTGGGAGGGGTGAGGATCCGTAGCAAAGCTCCAGCGACGCTGTCTCAGCCTGAGAAACCAGGTAGGTGTTTTAAGGACCGGGCGATCCTAATAGGTGTAGATGACTTAATGCAGAGCCTGGGGATTATATCCAAATGATTATGCGCTACACTCCAGCGCTATCATATCCAAATGTACAGCCTCCAAAATTAGCGTCTCTTCTACCACCTCTACAGCATCGGTGAGAGGGGTAGGGGGAAAGCCATAGAACCTTTGTTTCCCCTCAGAAGGGAAGGGGGAGAAAGTAAGCCCAGTTTCAGAGTGAGCAAAAGGAAATGAAAGAGGTATAAGGGTAAAAGCAATATGGTGCGATTTGCTTGCACCGGTGTGGAACGGGTATCCTGTATTTTTTCGGATAAATCGTCACCCAGGACAAGGGTTTCGGCGTGAGTTACCGCCAATGACTCACACGGGAGTAGCAGAGAGAGCTTGCTCAGAGCCTGTCCTGCATTCAGTCTCCTCCCCCGGAACCCAGAGCATGCAATTTTAAATAACTTTCTAATGTACTTCTATTAACAAAATGTTCACAGTCTTTTTATATTTACACTTTTTGATTCACCATCTCCTACTAAACATGTGCAAGAATTCACAAAATATGCATCTACACATTTGTCATTGGCTGATGGCGGTCACATGACACAGGGGGAGTGGAAATAGACATAACTTTAAAAATTGTCAGAACAAAATCTACTGTTTATTTGAAGTTCAGAATAAGGGGCCGATTTATCAAAGCTTCAACTGTGAATGTGCTGGAATTCCGCATCAAATTAGACCCTAAGTTGATCCTTTGTAGTTAACACAGCGTCAATGTTGAAATGTTCGACATAATATACGCTCCTGCGAGATCAATTTGATGCAAATCGATGCTTGCGTTATTTGAGAGTAATACTGATCATCCACCTTCACTTTCAACTCTATTCAAGCACAATACTTATGATCCCCCTTCACATTCGACTCTGTTTGACCCTCTTACCAATTTATCAAACATTCAATAGGTAGGCTCACGTATATTCCGACGCAGCATACCTATCGTTCAAACCGCCATAATGCCATAAAATGCCATAGGAGTCTGAAAAGAGTTTGTTTTCATCACAGACAGTTAACATGCAGAATATTTTAAAATTTGCGATACTTTTATGACGCGGAAGGAGGATATTAATTAACCATCTGAATCATGAAGTCTAATAAAAATATTTTATGTCCCTTTAACCTTTTGTGATAAAAAAAATATATTGACCTGCCCTTATTACTAAATAAAATCAAGTAGGGAGACGTTACCTTACTTATGGGTTATGTTTCATCTTTATCTCTCTGTTGTAGACAGAGCAAAGGGACAAGTTATTATTCATACAGAAATGAAAGAAAGGACCACAGTCCCTGACTTTTTCAACGCAGAAGGAGGAGATTAATAAACCAGCAAGAGGCTGCACAAGTAGATGTGCATCAAAAAGTGCCAAAAGTATCTCTCCCAAGAATTGATCTATATCCTTTGAGTGAAATGGATGAACTCCTTTCACTAGTAGCTGCTGTCAAACAAGAGAACAAAAGAGATATTACATAATATATCTCGATTACCAAAGAGTATAACTTCATTTGTTAAATCCAGGAGATGATGTTCATAGTTGAAAAGCAAATACAAAAAGAACTCTCACAACATTTCTGCTCCTTCTTCCACGCAATATTCCAACTTCTAATAACAACCAAATAAGTCAATTATCGACCATGTTTTATTGGGAAATGCATAATCACATGATTAATTAAATAAGTGAATTAACAGTTAACATACATTTTCTACTCTCAATAACTAATCCAATTGGTCAATACAGGTGGACTTGGTGTGGCAGTAGTAGTTAGTGTTATGTTAGAGACAACAAAAAAGGGATTATAACATTTATGAGATGATGGGACGCACGTACCACGTATCTGGGACAATTATGACGCAGGGAATATGTATAAGGCAATATAGTGACATTCGATGACACAAAAAACAGTGTTATAAGGATATCAATTGTCAAAAATTGTGTATTATAATTGCTAAGACATGCAATAGCTATCACTTTCACTTCATGAACAATTGGTCGTCACATGAACATAACCAAAAAAAGATCAGACAATTTAATATTCAGAAAATACATAATTAGTCAACATTTGTAAGAGTATTATAATCAAATAAATTCTGGAAATGATGTTTGATTCAATATAATCGTAAACAGAAAGGGATTGTCTACATAATATTAAACTGTCATGATTCAGATAAAGCAGCAATTATAATCACCTCTATAATGTTTTCCTATTATCATTGTTTGATTCCTTCTCTTGAACTATTTTAGAATTTAAAAGTTTAATCTAGAAGGCCAGCCCATGATTTTAACACCTGTGTAGTATTGGTCTTGAAATAGAAACTCCAATCAGGAAACAATACACAGGTGTAGCACAAAAAACAGGGCCAGCACTAGAACTTGCATTATTTTTGAATGAAAATAAATTAAAAGATAAATAAAAATGTAAATATGTTTGCAAAACATTTCAGAAATAAAAGAATAAAAGATATGTATGTGCAAAGAGATAGGTACATATTCGAGCATTAAGAATCATATAAAATTGAGTATAAAAGATAGAAGCTTTTTGCAAAAAAATATATATCCACAGGTACATTTCTATGATATTTATTGTTTGTTCAGGTATAAATAGAGCTATTTCAAAAACCTCTCTGCAACATCGATGGTTCAGATTTATCAATGGTCCGATGCTATTTGCGTTGGACTTGACGCGCATGTTTTTGACAGACTTGTTGATAAATAAGGCCGTCGAATGTAGATTTGCGCCAGCTATGTATGGTAAGCATACAGCCCATCGCCAATGCGTTGAGATTGACGCCTTGATAAATCAAATTGTCTTGTTATCATGCATTTGTTTTTTATGCCAATCTACTGTATTTATTTACTGGTCCTTTAATGAAAATGTGCTATTCTGTACATACATCCGATACATATGTTTCTTTACAATTTTTAAAATATTTTTATACATTTAGGGCTATATTACGAGTGGCACGCTAACTGTTGTAAACAAGCGATAAGAGGTTTATCACAGGTTTTTCCTCGCATTGGAAGTAGCGTGACTATTACAAGTTGAAAGTAAACATGTTGGCTCAAAAGCAATTGGAATAGTGCAACTTCAGGGCTCTGGTTAACTGTTAAATTTGATTATAAAGTTGCACAAACATATCAAAAATATATTTAAAAGAACAGTTACACTCATAATAACACCATCTGTTAAAAATTATTTTAAAAAAAAATTGCATTAAAAAGTTATTAAGGGCTCAATGATATGAGGTCTCAGGTGTTAGGGAAAAAGGCATGTAAAGAACTTTAACATAGAGATACATACATATACATGTCTAAAGATGTATGTGTATATATGTGTGTACATATTTATTTATGTATTTATATGTTTATAAATGTATTTACAGACATATATACACATAAATAGTCTGACAAGTCAGCAGCCAAGACATGTTTCCAAAACTGTCAGGGTGCATTGGCCTTTAATCCACAGAAAGGACAATATAAACATAAACAAAAACCTACTCCATTTAGGAGGTTTAGTAAACAGTTTAACACTCCTGTCTAACCACAAACTGGACAGCTAATCTGGTTACCAGTCAAATAAACATTTCACAGCAAATATAGTACATAACTAGCATTTGTCTCTCTTACCAGTTTCTCTCTGAAAACTGTCAGCAGCAATTTCCCCAGCTTTACCTCCCTGGTAGCTGCCTGCTTAATGAGAGAGAACCCGCTTACCACAGACCTGCCTATAAAGCCCCAACCTGATTAAATGTGAGATAGGTGTGTGAATTGCAGTAGAAAGTTAACCCATACATTACAGAGGAAACTCGGATCTTTCTAATCTCATGCTGACATAAATGCCTTGTTTCAACCTGTCACATATCCCCCTCCCCAACATAACACCATCAGGTGGCGCGGCCACTGCTGTAAGCCCATGCACCCGAGAAAGAGCATCAGCATTACCATGAAATAAATATGCCCTATGCTTCACCACAAAGCTGATAGGTCGCAATGACAAAAAGCACCTTGTGATTCTTGAGTTCTTATCTTTATTTGTATGCATTAGTATGCATCCACTTCAGCAGGGAATGATGTGTGTCTAGGGTGAAATGTCTGCAGAGTAAGTAATATTTAAGGGCTTTCCATTGCCTATTTAATCGCTAGGCATTCTTTCTCTACAGTTGCATAGTGTTGTTCTTAGTCGAATAATTAAATAAAGAATGGAGTTTTCTTCCTTGTCTGTGTACTGTGTCAGAATAACTCCCAAACAACCTCAGAGGCATCTGTCTGCAGAACAAAAACCTCTATATTGAAGTCAGATGGCACCAGGATGGGCTGGTAACATAGTGTGGAGAACAAATCCTTAAAACAATTCTCTGCCTCACTGTTCCATTTGACTGTATCTGGACTTTTAGCTTTGATAAGATCAGCAACGTTGGGAAATAAGCATCAATAATAACCAATTCCCAGAAAGTTTCTAACTTGTTTTTTCTGCAGAGGCCTAGGCCAGTTCTGAAATGCTTCATCTTTATTTTTTTGAGGATTTACCATCTCTTTCCCCACAATATACCCAAGGTATTTAGCCCCTGTCAAACAAATAGTATATTTAGCAGGATTTGCCATTAATCCAGCTTTCCTAAATGTATCAAGTACTGTCTTTATTTATTTTTTTAAATGTGAGTCCCAGTCCTGACTATGAATTATTACATCATCCAAATATACAGAGACATATTGAGTAAGTATGAGGTCTTACCAGTTTGTTCATAAACCATTGGAAAGTTGCTGGGCTCTACTGAGACAAAAGGGCATCACCTTGTACTGGAAAAGCCCAACAGGTGTAGCAAATGCTGTTTTCTCTCTGGCCCTCTTTGGTAGATGTATTGCCAATAACCTTTTGTGAGATCTATTGTAGAGAGAAATCTAGCCTTTGCCATTATTTCCATCAACTCATCAACTTGGGTCATAGACTATGTATCAAATTTGAAACCTTGTTAGGTTTCCTAAAATTATAGCAGGATCTTAGAGAACCATCTGGTTTGGGCTCAGGTGTTAGAGAATGACCCCTGGTATTATCCTCTACAATTACACAGGATTCTGGGTCACTCCATGGCTTAAGAAGATTTACATGAAAAACCTGTTCTTTCTTGTGGCGATCTGGCATACTAATTTTGGAGTTTACAGGGCTTCATTTTTTATATAATATAACAGGGGCCCTGCCAATGTGCCAGGAGTTTGATTTCTGCTGTTGGCACTAAAATCATTGCTCTGTCCCCTTATGGAAATACCCTTATGGCAGCACTTCTGTCATAATTTAGTTTCTGAGAGCCTTGTGCTTTCTCCATGTGTTGGCGAACCATACACTCCATCTGTTCTTTGTTCTTTATCACATTAGACCCTGGGACAACCTTTTCCTCCCACTTTTTCTTTAGCACATCAAACATGCCCCTGGGGTGTCTTCTATACAACAACTCAAATGGGGAAAAACCTGTTGAGCTTTGGGGAACTTCCCGAATTGCAAATAATAAGTATGGAAGTAACATGTCCTAATCCTTTCCATCCTCCTAACAACTTTCCTCAACATTCCCTTTAGGGTATGGTTAAACATTTCTATAAGTCCATCTGTCTGAGGGTGATACACAGAAGTTTTTAAAGCCTGTATTTTTAACAACTGTCACAACTCCTTCATAAGTCTAGACACAAAAGGACTACCTTGGTCAGTTAATATATCCTTTGGGATACCTACTCGTAAAAACACATGAACCAATTATTTTGCTATATTTTTAGTGGTAGCTTCAGGATATCATGTATATGTATTGGTGGCCTTGTGCTGACTTTTCTAATGGACCCACCAAATCCATACCAATCCTTTCAAAAGGAACATCAACTACTAGGAGAGGTATAAGTGGAGCTCTCAGTTTGGGTTTTGGAGAAGATAATTGGTACTCAGTGCAGGAAGCACAAAACCTTTTAACTCTTCATCTACTCCTGGCCAAAATAAGCTTTTTTAGTACCCTTTCTTGAGTTTTCTCCACCCACAGGTGACCTCCCAAAAGATGTGAGTGGGCAAACTCTAACATTTTTCTGGTTTAAGATGAAGGTACTACTAACTGTTCAAGTTCCTGTTCTTCCTCTTTAGCTACTTGATTATAGTAGATTGTGATTAAGGATGAAGTAAGGATAGGCATCTTTTGTTTGATCTTCTACAGGTACCCCATTTACTTCTATCACCCTGGTCCGTGCATTATGTAACAAAAATTATGTGTCAAAATTGACATGGATTACTATTCTCAAATTCTGTTGTTGTATCTGTTATTGGTGCCTCTGCGGAACCCCCTAATTAGAGCATTTTCCACACTCATTCAACAAAAATTCTCTTAGGACTCAGTAAACCTATGCTTACTCACCCTTCATTCTCTTCTTGATTACCTTTGTTTAGAGTTTGCAAAATACAAATCGGGGTGTGTAAAAGGGAAAATTTTATTGGGGCTCTTACCCACTACTTTACTTTCAGGCTTTACCCAGGACCGTATTAAGCTTCTCCATGTGACTAAGGGATAAGGAAGTTATAGCACAACTAATGCTGATATTTGAACTACTTTACCCAATACATAGACCTCTATCATAGCAGTAGGATAGTGTACAGTACACCCATGGATACAAAGCACCCCAATATTATTATTTCTTCTTAACTGAAAGGGTTCTTGCAAGTGACCAGACACCAATGGTAGGGTACTACCCGAATCTACTAAAGCTACTGTCTCTGTTTTATTCAAAATAACAGTCACACAGAAAGTCTGTGCACCTTCCACCATTTTTGACAGGCATACCAGTCCACAAAAGTCTACTGGACTCTCCCCAAGACCACATTGCATTGGTTCTGTTAGGTTTGGGCACCTTGCACTGACATGTCCCATCTGCCCACATTCAAAACATGTTTTTCTGAAGTCCTTCTCTTTTATAAGAGCATGATCTCCACTATATGTTTTCTGCGAGTAAACTCCATATCCCGGCCTGTTTCCATCATACTCCCTCTTAGTTCCAAACCTTTGGGACCTCCCAAAAGTCTTGTTTTTCAGATACGAAGGGCTGCATGGATTGGTCTTAGGTTTTGTGGGAGATGCTCTTGCAAATTAATTGACAGATAGACATTTCTCAACCTGGGCAACCATGGCATCATAGATAGTATACTTGATTTGGCCAACCCATTCACTGATTCCACGTGAAAGTTCCCTCAAGGAACAGTCTAGTACCAGTTTCCACAATCTGCACTGGACTTTGGGACTCTGATTTAAGTCATGTCTGTGCCAGATGAATTAAGTCAAATATCTGAGACCTCAGAGCTTTTTCTTCATTGAATCTCCAGTTGTAGAAATGTTGGGCTCCGATAGTTGACGTCACCCCCATTCTGGCTAATATTTCTGTTTTAAGGCAGGAATAAAAAGCAGAATCTTTCTCTTCCAGATCATAATCTGTGAGCTATGCTTAACTTACTCACTGCGGAACTACCCGCTACAGTTTCCTACTTGAATTCCATTCTTCTCTACAGCAGGAGCGATGGTGCTCTGGGTACCCAGCAGCCATTGTCTCCTCAAGATGATAATGCGCTTGACCCAGAGATAGAAGGGTTAACATGGACAGTTCAGCTACAAGGACTTGTGCCATGTCAAAAGAAATCGGTAAACACTGACAAAATTTACCTGGATGGCAGCATTGACAGCTCTGATGACTGTTAGGTGTACCAGCAACTTATTCCTCTCCTACTTCGGTGACATGCAGGAATGTAGATGCCTCAAAACTTTGGGAAAACTTCAACATGTACAGTGTGAAGAGGACATAAATATAGCATATTTTCCTTGGGGAGAAACTCTAAGACTAATAACTGACAAAGCACACATTCCAGAAAAGCACTTTCCCTGGGACAATCTGAGATCCCATAGGCCTCTGAAATCTGCTACTCTTGAGAAGAACTTTAGCCAAGCAACTCCCTTTTGTCTCAATAGAGCTGGAATAGCTTGATCCCTTCATATATTGAGTTTGCATAAACCTTCTACTATGTACTATCCTGCAATTCAGATTGTGCTCTAGATTGCGCTCTGTTTTACCATTATACCTGTGCATTATGATGGCTATTTTGCCTGATACAGAGACAGTCTACTTGATTTTTTTTATATTGTTTAAAAAGATAAATAACACCTTTACTATCTATTCCCCAACTCTGCAAACCAACATTGTTATATTATTATTATACTTTATACCATCTAAATCTCTGCCTGTTTCCATGCCCCTGCAGGCCGCCTCTTATCTAAATGCATTTTATTAGCTTTTTACAGCCAGGCAGTCTTAGCTCATGTGTGGCATGAAGATAATATTGTGCTTATGGAACCAGCACTAATTGGCTAAAATGCAAGTTTGTAAAAAGCACTGAGATAAGAGGGAAGTCTGCAAGGGCTTAGATACAAGGTAATTATAGAGGTAAAAAGTATATTAAAGGGACACTGAACCCAAATTTTTTCTTTCCTGATTCAGATAGAGCATGCAATTTTAAGCAACTTTCTAATTTACTCTTATTATCAAATTTTCTTCATTCTCTTGGTATATTTATTTGAAAAGCAAGAATGTAAGTTTAGATGCCGGCCCATTTTTGGGGAACAACCTGGGTTTTCCTTGCTGATTGAACAGCACCAATAAACAAGTGCTGTCCATGGTTCTGAACCAAAAAATTGCTGGCTCCTTAGCTTAGATGCCTTCTTTTTCAAATAAAGATAACAAGAGAACATAGAAAAATTGATAATAGGAGTAAATTAGAAAGTTGCTTAAAATTGCATGCTCTATCTGAATCATGAAATATTTTTTTGGGGTTCAGTGTCCCTTTAATATAACAGTGTTTGTTATGCAAAAATGGGGATTATCTATATTTTTAAACAATGACAATTTTCACGTAGACTGTTCCTTTAAGGTCAGATGTTTACAATCTTCTTATAGCCTAGGCCATCTTTATGTAGAGCAACAATTATTTTTTTCAGATCCTCAGAGAGTTCTTTGCCATGAGGTGCCATGTTGGACTTCCAGTGACCAGTATGAGACAGTGTGAGAGCGATAACACCAAATTTAACACACCTGCTCCCCATTCACACCTGAGACCTTGTAACACTAATGAGTCACATGACACCGGGGAGGGAAAATGGCTAATTGGGCCCAATTTGGACATTTCCACTTAGGGGTGTACTCACTTTTGTTGCCAACAGTTTAGACATTAATGGCTGTGTGTTGAGTTATTTTGAGGGGACAGCAAATTTACACCGTTATACAGGCTGTACACTCACTACTTTACATTGTAGCAAAGTGTAATTTCTTCAGTGTTGTCACATGAAAAGATATAATAAAATATTTACAAAAATGTGAAGGGTGTACTCCCTTTTGTGAGATTCTGTATTATCCTCCTGCTATTTATATATTAGCATGTTTAATGAGACCCAAGAGTGGGGTTAAAAGGGTGCATAATATCTCCTCAGCCTCCTCCTCAATATATCTGTTTGTATCTTTGTAATAATGGAATGGAATAAATACAGCTGTGGTCAGGAAGGGGTTAAATCCTCATTCAGATATACTGGGATGAGGAGAAAAGTCACTCTGGAATCTACAGAGATCCCATTACCAGGAGTCTTAAGATACTGTCTGCTAATTAGGACCAGCTGTGTGATGATATAGCTATAAGGGCCATTTTGTTCAAAAGGCTATTTGCACTACCCCCAACCTCATGGAATGGGTAACCATATACCTGGACAGTATAAGGGGGTTGGATATGAGTGACATCATCATTGGGGGAAGGGTGAAAACTTACAATAAAAGATCCTACACATTTGGGTTTGCTTTTTTTTTCTTCTCTGGATGCATGCATGGTAACAACATTTGTGAGATCTTTCTGCTGAAAACCTCCATTACATCACACTACTCGCACATAGAATGGGCATATGTATTAGTGTAATATTGATGTTTAATTCAGTACTGTATATTTATATGTAATCTGCATATTGTACTAATGTTTATGATAATAAAGTTGCATTGTTGAAGCAAGATTTGTGGGTTATGTCCTTACATTTAGTTTAAATAAGATAGTGATTGTGTGTTAATATTTTATAGTTGGTATAATAATTCATAAGGGATTATTAAGAGGAATATTAGCATATCACTACAAGTATAGCAAACAGACACTAAAAATATAGATATATTTCAATCTGTAATGTTATCAGCATGCTATAATTGCTCTTCTTTATGTTTGTAACCTTTAAACGTATCACCTCAATAAAAACAGAAGCTTTTGAGAAAGATCTATACAATTTCCATTCCTTGGAGCCTGATTTTGAAGCCCTGAATGCCCCAATGTTGTATGAAGAATTGTATATAATATAATGATTTCCCTGATCTAGTATGCATGCTTTGTACAATCAAATGTTGCAAGGGTATATCTTCCCCATTACTATTACCCTAGCTGTTGCTACACCCAAACAGGTGGAAGGATTCCACAATGTATAGGCCATATTGCCCAGTTTCACTTGTAAATAATGACTTACAATTTTATGCTAAGGTACTGGTGGCTAGAATCCTTCTCCATCTACTTGTACCCTTAGACAAGGTGGGATTTATCTCAGGGCATTTGTGTTTGGACAACACTTAACAAGTGCTTAGTACAGTCAATCTTATGTACCAATGCCAGAATTCAGCACACTTAGTCTATACAGAAACATAAAGGCTTTTGATAAGAGTTGATTGGAAGTTTACCTATACAGTAGTATAAGAATTCAGCATTTAGGAGGGTTTTAACCTAACTTAATCCCTATATGCTAAAGCAGGGTTCTTCAAACTTTTTTCCCAAGACACAGTGCCATGATACGACATACCTTTGCAACCTTATCTTTATGCTTGGTCTCAACAAGTGACTAAAATGTGTGCATACTTTATTGTATGACTACCTGATTGTAGTCAAAATTGAAAGTGTTGTAAAAGGTAATAACATAGACACACTCTCATACAACACACACATTACACACACTCTTATAAAACACACCCACCACACATACTCTCATACAACACACACACTGTCTTGTTCCGATGTATATGTGCTCAGAACAGCAATGTAAGATATTCAGGCTTCAGAGTAAACTGGTAGAAGATTGACTCAGGTGCAAAGGTTTGTTGCAGGTTCACAGTACATAATATTATATAGAGCTGTGTGTCAGTAATAAGCAGAGCAGCACAGGTGATAGACAAGTTCCAAGTTTAAGGCATTAAATACGGTTTGAGCATATATTGGAGAATCACAGAAAAGCTGTTTAACTGAACATATAGATGCAGAGTTCTGAATATAATATTAACATATTTGGAGGTGGATATTTCAGCTATAACAACTTGAAGCAGAGATTGAGAATAGTTATAAAGTTCTGAGTAAGATGCTGTTGTAGTAATTAGAGAGTGATTATAAGCAAATGCATACTTGTAATTTAGAATAAAGTTCAGAGTTTGTTAAGTAGCAGTGTCCAGGAAACAAAATGGAATTATACGGATACTTGCGATTAGATGATTTTAAGCATAACTAAAAGGAAATGCTGTAGTTTGAATTTGCTGGTAAAATCCATGCAGGAACAGTCACAGTGCTCTGTTGTTCTGGAACAAAACTTTAAAGCTAATGCAATGCACATTAGGCCTGAGATGGTTTAAAAAGAGGCTGAGGGTTACCGACTACAGCGATTGTTACCAGAAGAGGACTGATAACTGTCACAGTTTTTATTATACATACTGAGTTCTGTATTTTAAATGTACCTATAGGTTTAATAGTTATGTGTGCATAAGGCATATTGCAGTCTAATCTATTTACAGTTCTATGTTTTTCTGGAGGATGATACATCACTGAAAACATCTTGCACGGTTGGAACCTAAATTTCTTGCTGGGCACATGTTTTCTAAAATTTGTTCCAGTTGCTGCCCTTTATACATATTAATTAATTGCTGGGGACACTATTTATTGAACACTGGCCATTTTTATATTCCTACTTGGTATGGTCCCATGACAGATATAACTACATGTATACTTATTGTGAGTTGATATGCATTGTCCACCAGTTGTGCCACATAGAAGCTGATTCCCTCTCTAGTATATTATAGTTTTGTTGTTTGAAGTTGGTACCATGGGCTTACCCCTATAAGAATATATGTTGCGTCCCTGCGCATTCTGAGTTATAGATATAGTATTCACCACACCCTGTTTATATAAGTTTACATGTTAATTTTCAATATTTCTGCAGCTTATTTCAGTTTCTCATACTTGCACCCTGTTAATATACATGTACTGTTGCCTTCTATTAGATAGTGAAAGGTTGGACAACTTGCAGGCACCTAACCCTTTCCTTTCTATCATACAATCCAGTTACATGTCTTCAACTAATCTGTCCTCTCCAGGAGCTTAGCCTAAGTAAATAGTATCATAGAGATCTGAACTTTCTCCAGAGTTACATCTCCCAGGAATAGGTAGTGACAAGCGATTTGATAAACCTTCTACTATGTACTATCCTGCAATTCAGATTGTGCTCTAGATTGCGCTCTGTTTTACCATTATACCTGTGCATTATGATGGCTATTTTGCCTGATACAGAGACAGTCTACTTGATTTTTTTTTATATTGTTTAAAAAGATAAATAACACCTTTACTATCTATTCCCCAACTCTGCAAACCAACATTGTTATATTATTATTATACTTTATACCATCTAAATCTCTGCCTGTTTCCATGCCCCTGCAGGCCGCCTCTTATCTAAATGCATTTTATTAGCTTTTTACAGCCAGGCAGTCTTAGCTCATGTGTGGCATGAAGATAATATTGTGCTTATGGAACCAGCACTAATTGGCTAAAATGCAAGTTTGTAAAAAGCACTGAGATAAGAGGGAAGTCTGCAAGGGCTTAGATACAAGGTAATTATAGAGGTAAAAAGTATATTAAAGGGACACTGAACCCAAATTTTTTCTTTCCTGATTCAGATAGAGCATGCAATTTTAAGCAACTTTCTAATTTACTCTTATTATCAAATTTTCTTCATTCTCTTGGTATATTTATTTGAAAAGCAAGAATGTAAGTTTAGATGCCGGCCCATTTTTGGGGAACAACCTGGGTTTTCCTTGCTGATTGAACAGCACCAATAAACAAGTGCTGTCCATGGTTCTGAACCAAAAAATTGCTGGCTCCTTAGCTTAGATGCCTTCTTTTTCAAATAAAGATAACAAGAGAACATAGAAAAATTGATAATAGGAGTAAATTAGAAAGTTGCTTAAAATTGCATGCTCTATCTGAATCATGAAATATTTTTTTGGGGTTCAGTGTCCCTTTAATATAACAGTGTTTGTTATGCAAAAATGGGGATTATCTATATTTTTAAACAATGACAATTTTCACGTAGACTGTTCCTTTAAGGTCAGATGTTTACTATAAGTAAATGCTCTCATATTATATGTAACTCCTATCTTTTTATGGTTGAACACTGGTTGTAATGTTATAGCTTATTA
Organism: Bombina bombina; assembly: GCF_027579735.1. Classification (NCBI taxonomy): domain Eukaryota; kingdom Metazoa; phylum Chordata; class Amphibia; order Anura; family Bombinatoridae; genus Bombina; species Bombina bombina. Next base: position 646,752,899 of record NC_069504.1, read on the forward strand.
CTATATATTTAGTTTTTCTGGCTATCTAATAAGTGTGTAGTACTTTAAATGTTTTTGATGATTTGTGATATCTTGAAGCTGTTAGGCCTTTTTCTAGGCAGAGGGGTATCACTAGTCTCTGAGCTATTTAGTTAGAAAATTATTTGTCCCTCTATTAGTGCATTCTCATCCCTTAACTCTTACCAGTTGGTATGCTCCATGCATTTCCCAACTCCTGTCAGCCTAGCTAACCAATCTTAACTGTTAGCCATTATTATGCTGTTTGTAGTCACCGCTATTTCGGTACCCAATATAACACTCTGGTTCTGGAACTAAGTATAAATATCTCTTAAATACTATTTCAATGTGCATGTTTTCTCATGAAAGAGCATAATTATATTCACGGGTCCAAAAGTGGTCCCTAGACCTGCTCTAAATCCTCCACCACTTTCAACACTTTACTTTGTCATTGGTTGAAAATGAAACCTTTAGATTTATAGGAGAGCAAAACAATTCTAAATCTACAGTATCTCACAAAAGTGAGTACACCCCTCACATTTTTGTAAATATTTTATTATATCTTTTCATGTGGCAACACTGAAGAAATGACACTTTGCTACAATGTAAAGTAGTGAGTGTACAGCCTGTATAACAGAGTAAATTTGCTGTCCCCTCAAACTAACTCAACACACAGCCATTAATGTCTATACCGTTGGCAACAAAAGTGAGTACAACCCTAAGTGGAAATGTCAAAATTGGGCCCAAAGTGTCATTTTTTTTTTGTGGCCACCATTATTTTCCAGCACTGCCTTAACCCTCTTGGGCATGGAGTTCACCAGAGCTTCACAAGTTGCCACTGGAGTCCTCTTCCACTCCTCCATGACAACATCACGGAGTTGGTGGATGTCCTCATCCCCCACCTTCCGTTTGAGGATGCCCCACAGATGCTTAATAGGGTTAAGGTATGCAGACATGCTTGGCCAGTCAATCACCTTTACCCTCAGCTTCTGTAGCAAGGCAGTGGTCATCTTAAAGGTGTGTTTGGGGTCGTTATCATGTTGGAATACTGCCCTGCAACCCAGTCTCCGAAGGGAGGGGATCATGTTCTGCTTCAGTATGTCCCAGTACATGTTGGCATTCATGGTTCCCTCAATGAACTGTAGCTCCCCAGTGCTGCAGCACTCATGCAGGCCCAGACCATGAAACTCCAACCGCCATGCTTGACTGTAGGCAAGACTCACTTGCCTTTGTACTCCTCACCTGGTTGCCACCACACATGCTTGACACCATCTGAACCAAATAAGTTTATCTTGGTCTCATTGGACCACAGGACATGGTTCCAGTAATCCATGTCCTTAGTCTGCTAGTCTTTAGCAAACTGTTTGCGGGCTTTCTTGTGCATCATCTTTAGAAGAGGCTTCCTTCTGGGATGACAACCATGCAGACCACTTTGATACAGTGTGTGGCATATGGTCTGAGCACTGACAGGCTGGCCCCCTACCCCTTCAACCTCTGCAACAATGCTGGCAGCTCTCATACGTCTATTTCCCAAAGACAACCTCTAGATATGACGCTGAGCATGTGCACTCAACTGCTTTGGTCGACTGTTCTGAGTGGAACCTGTCCTGTGAAACCGCTATATGGTCTTACCCACTGTGCTGCAGCTCAGTTTCAGGGTCTTGGCAATCTTCTTATAGCCTAGGCCATCTTTATGTAGAGCAACAATTATTTTTTTCAGATCCTCAGAGAGTTCTTTGCCATGAGGTGCCATGTTGGACTTCCAGTGACCAGTATGAGACAGTGTGAGAGCGATAACACCAAATTTAACACACCTGCTCCCCATTCACACCTGAGACCTTGTAACACTAATGAGTCACATGACACCGGGGAGGGAAAATGGCTAATTGGGCCCAATTTGGACATTTCCACTTAGGGGTGTACTCACTTTTGTTGCCAACAGTTTAGACATTAATGGCTGTGTGTTGAGTTATTTTGAGGGGACAGCAAATTTACACCGTTATACAGGCTGTACACTCACTACTTTACATTGTAGCAAAGTGTCATTTCTTCAGTGTTGTCACATGAAAAGATATAATAAAATATTTACAAAAATGTGAAGGGTGTACTCCCTTTTGTGAGATTCTGTATTATCCTCCTGCTATTTATATATTAGCATGTTTAATGAGACCCAAGAGTGGGGTTAAAAGGGTGCATAATATCTCCTCAGCCTCCTCCTCAATATATCTGTTTGTATCTTTGTAATAATGGAATGGAATAAATACAGCTGTGGTCAGGAAGGGGTTAAATCCTCATTCAGATATACTGGGATGAGGAGAAAAGTCACTCTGGAATCTACAGAGATCCCATTACCAGGAGTCTTAAGATACTGTCTGCTAATTAGGACCAGCTGTGTGATGATATAGCTATAAGGGCCATTTTGTTCAAAAGGCTATTTGCACTACCCCCAACCTCATGGAATGGGTAACCATATACCTGGACAGTATAAGGGGGTTGGATATGAGTGACATCATCATTGGGGGAAGGGTGAAAACTTACAATAAAAGATCCTACACATTTGGGTTTGCTTTTTTTTCTTCTCTGGATGCATGCATGGTAACAACACTTGTGAGATCTTTCTGCTGAAAACCTCCATTACATCACACTACTCGCACATAGAATGGGCATATGTATTAGTGTAATATTGATGTTTAATTCAGTGCTGTATATTTATATGTAATCTGCATATTGTACTAATGTTTATGATAATAAAGTTGCATTGTTGAAGCAAGATTTGTGGGTTATGTCCTTACATTTAGTTTAAATAAGATAGTGATTGTGTGTTAATATTTTATAGTTGGTATAATAATTCATAAGGGATTATTAAGAGGAATATTAGCATATCACTACAAGTATAGCAAACAGACACTAAAAATATAGATATATTTCAATCTGTAATGTTATCAGCATGCTATAATTGCTCTTCTTTATGTTTGTAACCTTTAAACGTATCACCTCAATAAAAATATTATTAAAAAAAAACATCCAACTAAAACAGAAGCTTTTGAGAAAGATCTATACAATTTCCATTCCTTGGAGCCTGATTTTGAAGCCCTGAATGCCCCAATGTTGTATGAAGAATTGTATATAATATAATGATTTCCCTGATCTAGTATGCATGCTTTGTACAATCAAATGTTGCAAGGGTATATCTTCCCCATTACTATTACCCTAGCTGTTGCTACACCCAAACAGGTGGAAGGATTCCACAATGTATAGGCCATATTGCCCAGTTTCACTTGTAAATAATGACTTACAATTTTATGCTAAGGTACTGGTGGCTAGAATCCTTCTCCATCTACTTGTACCCTTAGACAAGGTGGGATTTATCTCAGGGCATTTGTGTTTGGACAACACTTAACAAGTGCTTAGTACAGTCAATCTTATGTACCAATGCCAGAATTCAGCACACTTAGTCTATACAGAAACATAAAGGCTTTTGATAAGAGTTGATTGGAAGTTTACCTATACAGTAGTATAAGAATTCAGCATTTAGGAGGGTTTTAACCTAACTTAATCCCTATATGCTAAAGCAGGGTTCTTCAAACTTTTTTCCCAAGACACAGTGCCATGATACGACATACCTTTGCAACCTTATCTTTATGCTTGGTCTCAACAAGTGACTAAAATGTGTGCATACTTTATTGTATGACTACCTGATTGTAGTCAAAATTGAAAGTGTTGTAAAAGGTAATAACATAGACACACTCTCATACAACACACACATTACACACACTCTTATAAAACACACCCACCACACATACTCTCATACAACACACACACTGTCTTGTTCCGATGTATATGTGCTCAGAACAGCAATGTAAGATATTCAGGCTTCAGAGTAAACTGGTAGAAGATTGACTCAGGTGCAAAGGTTTGTTGCAGGTTCACAGTACATAATATTATATAGAGCTGTGTGTCAGTAATAAGCAGAGCAGCACAGGTGATAGACAAGTTGCAAGTTTAAGGCATTAAATACGGTTTGAGCATATATTGGAGAATCACAGAAAAGCTGTTTAACTGAACATATAGATGCAGAGTTCTGAATATAATATTAACATATTTGGAGGTGGATATTTCAGCTATAACAACTTGAAGCAGAGATTGAGAATAGTTATAAAGTTCTGAGTAAGATGCTGTTGTAGTAATTAGAGAGTGATTATAAGCAAATGCATACTTGTAATTTAGAATAAAGTTCAGAGTTTGTTAAGTAGCAGTGTCCAGGAAACAAAATGGAATTATACGGATACTTGCGATTAGATGATTTTAAGCATAACTAAAAGGAAATGCTGTAGTTTGAATTTGCTGGTAAAATCCATGCAGGAACAGTCACAGTGCTCTGTTGTTCTGGAACAAAACTTTAAAGCTAATGCAATGCACATTAGGCCTGAGATGGTTTAAAAAGAGGCTGAGGGTTACCGACTACAGCGATTGTTACCAGAAGAGGACTGATGACTGTCACAGTTTTTATTATACATACTGAGTTCTGTATTTTAAATGTACCTATAGGTTTAATAGTTATGTGTGCATAAGGCATATTGCAGTCTAATCTATTTACAGTTCTATGTTTTTCTGGAGGATGATACATCACTGAAAACATCTTGCACGGTTGGAACCTAAATTTCTTGCTGGGCACATGTTTTCTAAAATTTGTTCCAGTTGCTGCCCTTTATACATATTAATTAATTGCTGGGGACACTATTTATTGAACACTGGCCATTTTTATATTCCTACTTGGTATGGTCCCATGACAGATATAACTACATGTATACTTATTGTGAGTTGATATGCATTGTCCACCAGTTGTGCCACATAGAAGCTGATTCCCTCTCTAGTATATTATAGTTTTGTTGTTTGAAGTTGGTACCATGGGCTTACCCCTATAAGAATATATGTTGCGTCCCTGTGCATTCTGAGTTATAGATATAGTATTCACCACACCCTGTTTATATAAGTTTACATGTTAATTTTCAATATTTCTGCAGCTTATTTCAGTTTCTCATACTTGTACCCTGTTAATATACCTGTACTGTTGCCTTCTATTAGATAGTGAAAGGTTGGACATCTTGCAGGCACCTAACCCTTTCCTTTCTATCATACAATCCAGTTACATGTCTTCAAATAATCTGTCCTCTCCAGGAGCTTAGCCTAAGTAAATAGTATCATAGAGATCTGAACTTTCTCCAGAGTTACATCTCCCAGGAATAGGTAGTGACAAGCGATTTGATAATTACCATTTTCATTTATGTAGTTTATTATAACACCACGCAGTTGTTATTCTACAACAATACGGCTAGCTTTGCTGATAATCTAGCCTTGTTACAAAGGCATTTTTGTGCCTCCTGCCCATCTGTTCTGTGTGGTTGCACCACTGGCGGCCGAGGTGGTGCTCCACACGTAATAGGCACAATTACACTTTACTGTAGGAGGTAAGCACCAATGCTTGTTAACAAAGTAGTTGCAACTGGTTAAATATATATCTTTCTATACCATGTTCTCTAAAGCCTTATCAATTGTCAGGAATAGGCTCTACAGCACAACCCTTAATCCTGCAATATTGTTTTCATGCATGTCTATACCCAGTTACCTCCTGTTTTTCCACCAAACCTCCCCCCCCCACCCCCTCTAATTAAAGTACTTTGGCATTTTTGCCAGAGGCTAAATAAGCGGTTTATCTTGTAAATACCGCTAATGTGCTCCTACCTTTTTATACATAATTGGAGGTAGGTGAAGATTACCTTACTCACCCATAGTTATTGCCCCCTATTCCATAACTATACGGTGTTAGACTTAGTAGTGGTCGTTTGCTTCATTGGGGTTCCTTTCTCTCTCTTAGTGCTCCAAATAATTGTGGGTACGGGTAAACCAATTAATTATAAGTTAATTCAATATTATGCTAAGTTGAACTCTTCACTTGCCTTCAGACCTTATTTTAGCTAATTTGTGAAGTTAACATATGCTAAAACCATTACTACTATGCTATATTATTCAAAAAGAGGTTACAGTTATGATTGTTTGCTATTATAATTATAATAAACTTGTACTATTTTACATAACGCCTATATGCTTTGTTTCAATGCTCTAATCACAGTGATATGTCATTGCACAATCATATTGTATATGTACCTAATCTTTGTTTTATATTATAACCTCAATAAAAAATGAAATTAAAAAAAAAAGAGGCTGAGGGAATCAGGTGCATGAATGATTAATTAATTAGGTAGGTAAGTTAAATGCAGATACTCCCCAAACAGTATGATTGTCAGTGGCAGGGAAGGCAGTCTTAAAGGGACAGTGATATCAGGCAGGCATAAATTACAGAACCCCCTCCTTAAAGGCGACCTCCGGGTGCCCAGCGTAATCCAAATGGAGAGAGAACATCAATAACATGGAGAGCAGGTAGTAGCTGAATGGAGGTAGTGAGTCCAATCCGAAATCAAGAAAGGAGGATTGGAAATCTCTTGAAAAAGCAAAATGACAATGTGAAGGCCATGGATTTCAGGTATCAAAAAATCTTGAAAATGATGAGAGCAAAACTTGAAGTCATCTTTCTTGTAGTCATCATGAGAATGCTTGAACGTAACATACAATGAGCTTCCAACCAGAGAATCATCCTGTGGGTTTATAGGCGAATGTACTTCATGACAGATGACCATGTACACAGCCAATGAAAAGGCACCCAGTCCTAGACATATAAATAGGCTTTCCACAACTTCAGAAATAGAGATGCAACATTCTGGATTGTAAACCAGACTATCCACTTTTGGATCAGAGATTTGAGTACCCTCAGAATTAACCTCTTGGCTGAGGATTATATATACTCCAAAAGAAAAATCTATAGCAAGAATCTAGAGTGCAAGATTTGACCAGTTCTTGCCATCTTCTGGTTCAATATCAAATGTGTACTTACTGGATTCAGAATCAAGAGAGTGTCCTCACTAGGATCAGGAATATGAATACCTATTATGGGGCCAGGTTCAGGAATGTCTTTACTAAGATCATGTAAAGGAATGCCCACACCAGGGCAAGGTTCAGGAATACCCACATCAGGGCAAGGTTCAGGAATATCCTCAGTAGGATCAGGTAAAGGGATGCCCATGCCAGGGCAAGGTTCAGGAATACCCACTTCAGGGCCAAGTTCAGGAATATCCTCAGTAGGATCAGGTACAGGAAAGCCCACTCTAGGGCAAGGTTCGAGGACAGAAGAACTGAGGAAAGGTGTGCCAACGTCAAGGCTTTGTTCATGGACAAGAGGCTTGAAGACTGGTATGCAATCATTAGGGTTAGAAACATGTGTCCAAATTTGGGACAGTTGCTGAGATACTTGTACTGGGATTAGGGTTCAACTATAGAAAAAGAACCCACTTTAGAGTCAGGAACCATACTCTCTTCTGCGCAAAGGGCAAGGCTTTCTTCAGGGTTCACAAACAAAGAATTTACAAGACCCACTTTAGAGACAAGAACCATACTCGCTTCTGAGCAGAAGGCATGGCTAGCTTCAGGATCAAGTATTATTACACCCATTTCCGGGTTAAACAAAGGAATACCCATACCAGGGTCAAAAACAGGAGAGTCCACCTTGATGCCAGGTTTAGTAGTATCATCATGGGAAACAAGGTCAGGAATGGCCACTGGGGAATCTTGTTGAAAAACTTTAATACATGTTTCAGGGTCAAGAATGTCCACTTGGGAACTAGGTTCAATAATATCCTCACAGGGTTCAGTATCAGGAATTCCTGTACAGGGAACAGATGTAGTAGAAAATGTAGGTTAATGTGAAGTATCTTCCAAGGAAAACATTTTCTTAGATGCAGTAACAGAAGAACTTTGAGAAGGTGGAGTGTACTGAAATATGCCAATCTCAGGTAGATGTGGAGGAATTGTGACACAAGATTCTTTTTTTAATATTTTTTTCTTTTATTGAGGTAAATTAAAATAAGTGCAGGCATATCAAGACATTGTGTCTCTTTGAGTTACATCATCACTCAGAGACAATTATATATACAAACTGTGTCAGCTGTACATAAATAAGAAATCGGAAAAGAACTAGCTTGATTATGAACAATAATGAAAGTCTACTTATAGCAATTCAGTCAATATCCAGCACTTACCTCAGTAGAGTTTTATGAAAGTTAAGAATTCCTTACCCTGTCCTATTAACAAACTGTTGTACCTGTGGATTCTCCGGAAATCTAAGTCAAAGGTCCTCAAACATGACCTCAATCTGACATAGCCCTCTCCTTATCCCTTCGGTTACATCTTACTGTATGGGGATCCAATTCAATTTGTTGGGGGATACACTCAAAATGTAGGAATTAGGGTATTAAATATGAAAATCTTTTATTGTATAGAGATAAGGTTATGATATATATTTTTGAGAGGAGCTGAACCTAAATGGGCAGGGGAGAGATTTGGCATATTATTATTTGCCTACTATACCCATTTCAACTGCTACTTTCACGGTGTATCCAGGCAGGCAGAGGTAAAGGAGGAGAGATGGGTCAGAAGAGGCGGGGGGGGGGAAATACGGAGAAGAAGAAAGCAGGGCTTAGTCAGATAATAGAAAGGGGGGAGAAAGACTCCCATACACAAGGGGACTCACAGCCAACTGTCCATAAACTAGCTGGGCCCACATATTCCAGGTTCATTTTAATGGGTGCCTGACCGATCCTGTCTATGTGCCCAAAGGTCCCAGATTTTCCAATACGACTCAATTTTGTTCAGGTGGAAATAGAATCCCTTTTCCATCTAGGCATATGTTTCCATAATCCGATTAACATCAGTCAACGATGGTGGGCCTACCTGTCTCCACATTCTAGCAATCAAAGCTTTAGTGGCGGAAAAAATAAAGGTAGCCAATTGTTTCTGAATTTTATAAGTTGTCCGTGGGAAGAGATTCAAGAGGGCTACCTTGGGTGTTTTCGGAATGGAAATCCCAATCAACTCGCACAACTGGAAAGTGTCCTTCCATAGTTGTTGCAAGACTTGGCATGACCACCAGATATGAAGATCTGAGCCTACTTGTGTGACACAAGATTCTGATTGAGAAGTTTTCTGGGGTTTAACAGGCCTACTTATTTGAGTTTGAATTTCAGAGCTAAATTCTCCAGGGACTACCTCTGGAAAACTGAAAGGTTGTATATCTGGAACAAAATGATCTTTTGCTTCTAGCAAAGGGTTTACAGACATTGAGGCAGCATGAGTGAGAGGGATGTAAGGAATCAGCAGTTGAAAGCAGTGTTTGTAATTATAGAGTTTGAGAAGAGAAAACATTAAGTGCCTCAAAAACTGATGGCGACTAGAGACAACATTCAGCTTGGTGTGGGGAGTATCATGAGGCAAGATAGGATCTGGCACAACAGGAACTGAAACAGGAGATTCAGGCTGAGTTTTATCTTTACTCTTCTAAATTTCTGTAGGCAGAAAGATTTTCTTTTTTTTCTTTTTTTTAGCGAGCTTAAATAACTGATATTTCTTCCCAATATGAGGCTTCTTAGGATGGCGCCACTGTTGCCTGGAGTACCTTATATCAGTTTGAGAGCAGAAATCCTCTTCATCACTGGATGCATAATTCTGAAGTAAAAAATCAGCATAGTTCTTAAGGGGACCATTTCTCCAAACAGCAGTCTGTAAACCAGATGTCTCTTCTTCCAGCTCTGAATCTGCCCAATCTACAGAATCCCTGGGAATATCAACGAAATATGAAAATCAGTATTTCCATGAGAGGTTTCATGATGGGAGCTGTCTACAGCATCTATATTGTAAATATAGCATCCCAGGATGTCATTATAGCCAATAGGTTGAGGTTCTGGCATCTATTTATCAAGCCGTCAACCAATTCCGCAGCGTATTTGTGGCGAGCCTGATTCCCCTTAGTTATCAAACCCTACAGACCGGCAAAAGTAGAATTTTGTGACGTAACATACGATCCGCTGGTCTCAGTTTGACACAGATCGATGCTTACTTCATTACAGATGTTCCGAACGCAAGTTCGGCACTATCTGACTACTTTTGCTAGTTAACAAATGTCTACCAGGTACGCTCGGCACTATTCCGGCCCAGCGTACCTGGTTTTCAATCCGCCACCCTGGAGGCGGCGGATGCCATAGGAATCAATGGGAGTCGGAAAGCAGCAAAGTTCATGTTCGCTGCTGCCTGATATCCCATTGATTCCTATGGTAATGTTTACACCTAACACCCTAACATGTACCCTGAGTCTAAACACCCCTAATCTGCCGCCCCGACATCGCCGCCACCTACATTATACTTATTAACCCCTAATATGCTGCCCCTACACCGCCACCTACATTATACTTATTAACCCCTAATCTGCCGCGCCGCCACCTACATTATACTTATTAACCCCTAATCTGCTGCCCCGCCACCTACATTATACTTATTAACCCCTAATCTGCCACCCCTACACCGCCACCACCTACAATATACTTATTAACCCCTAATCTGCTGCCCCTACACCGCCACCACCTACATTATACTTATTAACCCCTAATCTGCTCCCCTATACCGCCGCCACCTACATAATACTTATTAACCCCTAATCTGCCGTCCCTAACGTCACCTCCACTATATTAAATGTATTAACCCCTAAACCTAAGTCTAACCCTAACACCCCCTAACTTAAATCTAATTTAAATAAATATAAATAAAATTACTATCATTAACTAAAATATTCCTATTTAAAACTAAATACTTACCTGTAAAATAAATCCTAAGATAGCTACAATATAACTAATAATTGTAATTATCTTAGGGTTTGTTTTTATTTTACAGGCAAGTTTGTATTTATTTTAACTAGGTAGAATAGTTACTAAATAGTTATTAACTATTTACTAACTACCTAGCTAAAATAAATACAAAAGTACCTGTAAAATAAAACCTAACCTAAGTTACAATTACACCTAACATTACACTATAATTAAATAAATTAACTACATTAAATACAATTAACTAAATTAAATTATCTAAAGTATAAAAAAAAACTCCCACTAAATTACAGAAAATAATAAACAAATTACAGATATGTAAACTAATGACACCTAATCTAATAGCCCTATCAAAATAAAAAAAGCCCCCCCCCCCAAGATAAAAAAACCCTAGCTTAAACTAAACTATCAATAGCCCTTAAAAGGACCTTTTGCTGGGCATTGCCCCAAAGTCATCAGCTCTTTTACCTGAAACAAAAAATACAAGCAACCCCCACCAACAGTAAAACCCACCACCCACACAACCAGCCCCCCCGCAAAAAAAATAACTAAAAAAACCTAAGCTCCCCATTGCCCTGAAAAGGGCATTTGGATGGACATTGCCCTTAAAAGGGCGGTTAGCTCTTTTGCAGCCCAAACCCTAACCTAAAAATAAAACCCACCCAATACACCCTTAAAAAAACCTAACACTAACCCCCTGAAGATCACCTTGATTGCTGATTGGAACAGCCAATAGAATGCAAGCTCAATCCTATTGGCTGATTGCATCAGCCAATAGGATTTTTTCTACCTTAATTCCGATTGGCTGATAGAATTCTATCAGCCAATCGGAATCTAAGGGACGCCATTTTGGATGACGTCACTTAAAGGAACCTTCATTCGTCGGGTAGTGGTCAGCCGAGGAGGATGCTCCGCATCGGATGTCTTGAAGATGGACCCGCTCCACGCCGGATGGATGAAGATAGAAGATGCCGTCTGGATGAAGACCACTTCGCCCCGGCTTGGATGAAGACTTCTGCCCGTCTGGAGGACCACTTCACCCCGGATTGGATGAAGACTTCTGCCTGTCTGGAGGACCACTTCTGCCCAGCTTTGAAGACGTCTCCCGTTAAGGTGATCTTCAGGGGGTTAGTGTTAGGTTTTTTTAAGGGTGTATTGGGTGGGTTTTATTTTAGGTTAGGGTTTGGGCTGCAAAAGAGCTAGCTGCCCTTTTAAGGGCAATGCCCATCCAAATGCCCTTTTCAGGGCAATGGGGAGCTTAGGTTTTTTTTTGGGGGGGGGGGGTAATTGTGTGGGTGGTGGGTTTTACTGTTGGGGGGGTTGCTTGTATTTTTTGTTTCAGGTAAAAGAGCTGATTACTTTGGGGATATGCCCCGCAAAAGGCCCTTTTAAGGGTTATTGATAGTTTAGTTTAGGCTAGGGTTTTTTTTTGGGGGGGGGCTTTTTTATTTTGATAGAGCTATTAGATTAGGTGTAATTAGTTTAAATTTCTGTAATTTGTTTATTATTTTCTGTAATTTAGTGTTTTTTTGTACTTTAGATAATTTAATTTAATTTAGTTAATTGTATTTAATGTAGTTAATTTATTTAATTATAGTGTAATGTTAGGTGTAATTGTAACTTAGGTTAGGTTTTATTTTACAGGTAAATTTGTATTTATTTTAGCTAGGTAGTTAGTAAATAGTTAATAACTATTTAGTAACTATTCTACCTAGTTAAAGTAAATACAAAGTTGCCTGTAAAATAAAAATAAACCCTAAGATAACTACAATGTAACTATTAGTTATATTTTAGCTATCTTAGGCCTAGATTTGGAGTTCGGCGGTAGCCGTCAAAACCAGCGTTAGAGGCTCCTAACGCTGGTTTTGGCCGCCCGCTGGTATTTGGAGTCAGTGATTAAAGGGTCTAACGCTCACTTTTCAGCCGCGACTTTTCCATACCGCAGATCCCCCTACGCCATTTGCGTAGCCTATCTTTTCAATGGGATCTTTTTAACGCTGGTATTTAGAGTCGTTTCTGAAGTGAGCGTTAGAGCTCTAACGACAAAATTCCAGCCGCCTGAAAATAGCAGGAGTTAAGAGCTTTCTGGCTAACGCCGGTTTATAAAGCTCTTAACTACTGTACCCTAAAGTACACTAACACCCATAAACTACCTATGTACCCCTAAACCGAGGTCCCCCCACATCGCCGCCACTCTATTTAAATTTTTAACCCCTAATCTGCCGACCGCCACCTACGTTATACTTATGTACCCCTAATCTGCTGCCCCTAACCCCGCCGACCCCTATATTATATTTCTTAACCCCTAACTTGCCCCCCACAACGTCGCCGCAAGCTACTTAAAATAATTAACCCCTAATCTTCCGACCGCAAATCGCCGCCACCTATGTTATCCCTATGTACCCCTAATCTGCTACCCCTAACATCGCCGACCCCTATATTATATTTATTAACCCCTAATCTGCCCCCCTCAACGTCGCCGACACCTGCCTACACTTATTAACCCCTAATCTGCCGAGCGGACCTGAGCGCTACTATAATAAAGTTATGAACCCCTAACCCGCCTCACTAACCCTATAATAAATAGTATTAACCCCTAATCCGCCTCACTAACCCTATCATAAATAGTATTAACCCCTAATCTGCCCTCCCTAACATCGCCGACACCTAACTTCAATTATTAACCCCTAATCTGCCGACCGGAGCTCACCGCTATTCTAATAAATGTATTAACCCCTAAAGCTAAGTCTAACCCTAACACTAACACCCCCCTAAGTTAAATATAATTTTTATCTAACGAAATAAATTAACTCTTATTAAATAAATGATTCCTATTTAAAGCTAAATACTTACCTGTAAAATACATCCTAATATAGCTACAATATAAATTATAATTATATTATAGCTATTTTAGGATTAATATTTATTTTACAGGTAACTTTGTAATTATTTTAACCAGGTACAATAGCTATTAAATAGTTAAGAACTATTTAATAGTTACCTAGTTAAAATAATAACAAAATTACCTGTAAAATAAGTCCTAACCTAAGATATAATTAAACCTAACACTACCCTATCAATAAAATAATTAAATAAACTACCTACAATTACCTACAATTAACCTAACACTACACTATCAATAAATTAATTAAATACAATTCCTACAAATAAATACAATTAAATAAACTAGCTAAAGTACAAAAAATAAAAAAGATCTAAGTTACAGAAAATAAAAAAATATTTACAAACATAATAAAAATATTACAACAATTTTAAACTAATTACACCTACTCTAAGCCCCCTAATAAAATAACAAAGCCCCCCCAAAATAAAAAATTCCCTACCCTATTCTAAATTAAAAAAGTTACAAGCTCTTTTACCTTACCAGCCCTGAACAGGGCCCTTTGCGGGGCATGCCCCAAGAATTTCAGCTCTTTTGCCTGTAAAAGAATAAATACAATACCCCCCCCCCCAACATTACAACCCACCACCCACATACCCCTAATCTAACCCAAACCCCCCTTAAATAAACCTAACACTAAGCCCCTGAAGATCTTCCTACCTTGTCTTCACCATACCAGGTTCACCGATCCGTCCTGAAGAGCTCCTCCGATGTCCTGATCCAAGCCCAAGCGGGGGCTGAAGAGGTCCATGATCCGGTCAAAGTCTTCATCCAAGCGGGGCAGAAGAGGATCTTCCATCCGATTGAAGTCATCATCCAGGCGGCATCTTCTATGGTCTTCCATCCGGAGCGAAGCGGCAGGATCCTGAAGACCTCCAGCGCGGAACATCCATCCGGACCGACGACTGAACGACGAATGACTGTTCCTTTAAGGGACGTCATCCAAGATGGCGTCCCTCGAATTCCGATTGGCTGATAGGATTCTATCAGCCAATCGGAATTAAGGTATGAATTTTCTGATTGGCTGATGGAATCAGCCAATCAGAATCAAGTTCAATCCGATTGGCTGATCCAATCAGCCAATCAGATTGAGCTCGCATTCTATTGGCTGTTCAGGATCCTGCCGCTTCGCTCCGGATGGAAGACCATAGAAGATGCCGCCTGGATGATGACTTCAATCGGATGGAAGATCCTCTTCTGCCCCGCTTGGATGAAGACTTTGACCGGATCATGGACCTCTTCAGCCCCCGCTTGGGCTTGGATCAGGACATCGGAGGAGCTCTTCAGAACGGATCGGTGAACCTGGTATGGTGAAGACAAGGTAGGAAGATCTTCAGGGGCTTAGTGTTAGGTTTATTTAAGGGGGGTTTGGGTTAGATTAGGGGTATGTGGGTGGTGGGTTGTAATGTTGGGGGGGGGTATTGTATTTATTCTTTTACAGGCAAAAGAGCTGAAATTCTTGGGGCATGCCCCGCAAAGGGCCCTGTTCAGGGCTGGTAAGGTAAAAGAGCTTGTAACTTTTTTAATTTAGAATAGGGTAGGGAATTTTTTATTTTGGGGGGCTTTGTTATTTTATTAGGGGGCTTAGAGTAGGTGTAATTAGTTTAAAATTGTTGTAATATTTTTATTATGTTTGTAAATATTTTTTTATTTTCTGTAACTTAGATCTTTTTTATTTTTTGTACTTTAGCTAGTTTATTTAATTGTATTTATTTGTAGGAATTGTATTTAATTAATTTATTGATAGTGTAGTGTTAGGTTAATTGTAGGTAATTGTAGGTAGTTTATTTAATTATTTTATTGATAGGGTAGTGTTAGGTTTAATTATATCTTAGGTTAGGACTTATTTTACAGGTAATTTTGTTATTATTTTAACTAGGTAACTATTAAATAGTTCTTAACTATTTAATAGCTATTGTACCTGGTTAAAATAATTACAAAGTTACCTGTAAAATAAATATTAATCCTAAAATAGCTATAATATAATTATAATTTATATTGTAGCTATTTAGGATGTATTTTACAGGTAAGTATTTAGCTTTAAATAGGAATCATTTATTTAATAAGAGTTAATTTATTTCGTTAGATAAAAATTATATTTAACTTAGGGGGGTGTTAGTGTTAGGGTTAGACTTAGCTTTAGGGGTTAATACATTTATTAGAATAGCGGTGAGCTCCGGTCGGCAGATTAGGGGTTAATAATTGAAGTTAGGTGTCGGCGATGTTAGGGAGGGCAGATTAGGGGTTAATACTATTTATGATAGGGTTAGTGAGGCGGATTAGGGGTTAATAACTTTATTATAGTAGCGCTCAGGTCCGCTCGGCAGATTAGGGGTTAATAAGTGTAGGCAGGTGTCGGCGACGTTGAGGGGGGCAGATTAGGGGTTAATAAATATAATATAGGGGTCGGCGATGTTAGGGCAGCAGATTAGGGGTACATAGGGATAACGTAGGTTGCGGCGGTTTACGGAGCGGCAGATTAGGGGTTTAAAAAAATATGCAGGGGTCAGCGATAGCGGGGGCGGCAGATTAGGGGTTAATAAGTGTAAGGTTAGGGGTGTTTAGACTCGGGGTACATGTTAGAGTGTTAGGTGCAGACGTAGGAAGTGTTTCCCCATAGGAAACAATGGGGCTGCGTTAGGAGCTGAACGCTGCTTTTTTGCAGGTGTTAGGTTTTTTTTCAGCTCAAACAGCCCCATTGTTTCCTATGGGGGAATCGTGCACGAGCACGTTTTTGAGGCCGGCCGCGTCCGTAAGCAACTCTGGTATCGAGAGTTGCATTTGCGGTAAAAATGCTCTACGCTCCTTTTTTGGAGCCTAACGCAGCATTTGTTTGAACTCTCGATACCAGAGTTAAATTTATGGTGCGGCCAGAAAAAAGCCCGCGGAGCGTTAGCAGCCCTTTTACCGCCGAACTCCAAATCTAGGCCTTAGGGTTTATTTTACAGGTAAGTATTTAGTTTTAAATAGGAATAATTTAGTTAATGATAGTAATTGTATTTATATTTATTTAAATTAGATTTAAGTTAGGGGGTGTTAGGGTTAGACTTAGATTGAAGGGTTAATAAATTTAATATAGTGGCGGCGACATTGGGGATGGCAGATTAGGGGTTAATAAGTGTTATGTAGGTGGCGGCGGTGTAGGCGGCAGATTAGGGGTTAATAAGTATAATGTAGGTGGTGGTGTAGGGGCAGCAGATTAGGGGTTAATAAGTATAATGTAGGTGGCGGCGGTGTAGGGGCAGCAGATTAGGGGTTAATAAGTATAATATAGTTGGCAGCGGTGTAGGGGCAGCAGATTAGGGGTTAATAAGTATAATGTAGGTGGCGGCGGTGTAGGAGGGGCAGATTAGGGGTTAATAAGTATAATGTAGGTGGTAGTGGTGTAGGGGCAGCAGATTAGGTGTTAATAAGTATATCGTAGTTGGCGTTGGGTTCCGGAAGCGGTGGTTAAAGGGTTAATATTTTTATTTCGTTGCGGCGGGGTCCGTGAGCGGTGGTTTAGGGGTTAATACATTTATTAGAGTTGTGGTGGGCTCTGGGAGCAGCGGTATAGGGGGTAAACAGTATAGTATAGTGTGGGCGTTTAGGGTACTGGGTACTAATAAAGCTGGGAAAAAGCTGAAGAGCAGCGAGATCGATGACTGTTAGTTAACAACAGTCTGCTGCTCATCGCATCGTATTTGGTGCGCGGCTTTTTGACAGCTTTTTTGATGTTAGGCGATCTTAGGCAAGCGTATTGGTGCCATCGAATGCAAGTAAGTTGACGGCTTGATAAATAGATGCTTCTATCTGATTTTGTGGCGAATTAAAGTTGCGCTCATACCAGTTTAATGCCAGTTCAGCTGGATCTGTGAAGTCATCCTCCTCATTGACATATTCAGATTTAGAGTCAGTATCACCAGGATGGGAATCACAGACTGGAGGAGTAGATGGTATTCTGGAACAACAGTCCTGTCTCTTTAAATATCTGATTTTTTTTCTGCTGAATCTATGGATACATTCTCTTCATTTTCATAGTCAGATTCAGAATCAGTTTCCCCAAAATGGAAATCACGAACATGAGGAGTAGAGGATACTCTAGAATGGGAGTACTGTGTCTTTAAATTTTTAAAAGTATGAAAATCTTCTGTTTTTCCTTTAGGGATAGCTTGGGTCTGAGATAGGTTGTAATTTTTTATTTTTCTTCCAGGGTCGGTGCATTCACTACAACTGCAGAGTCCTTTTTTAGGCATTACCTTTCTGTCATGTTTCGATGTATATGCACTCAGGACACAGACCCTCAAGGCAGTGGTAGGGAATTGGAGACACCGACCCCTGACCCAGGAAAGAGTTTCCTGGACGTGGATAGATGATATTCTGTGATTCATAGTTGCAAGAAGTTATTGTAGAATTCATGGAGAGTGAAACATATGTATACAATATATTCTGGTGTCAATGGAAACATAAATTGATACTGTGACTTATAGTTAATAGGAGTAGCTGCAGGATTTATGAGTGAAAAATATAGCAATGTAAGATGTTCAGGCTTTAGAGTAAACTGGTAGAAGATTGACTCATAGATGCAAAGATTTGTTGCAGGTTCACAGTACATAATATTATATAGCGCTGTATGTCAGTAATAAGCAGAGCAGCACAGGTGATAGACAAGTTACAAGTTTAAGGCATTAAATACTGTTTGAGCATATATTGGTGGATCACAGGAAAGCTGTTTAAATGGGCACTAAACGTTTGAAAAAACTTGTCTTAGATCGCTATATCCATCTTTGATAATGATATTTCTAATAGGCTTTGCTTGTCATATTATTGCCGTTCTCTGAATATCCTGCTGCTAAAATAAATTGAATTCCAAACCCACCGTTATAAGCTGTATTTTGAATAACAAATCATTCACGATAACCTGAGTTTTCCAAGATAGCCGATTTCGTCTGTACTGCACATGCGCGATCGATCTAACACGTCATCCTATACGTCACGTCCTCTGAATACGTCACCGTCCTCTGAACAGTCTGAATGATACTCGCAAACAGATGTGACAGCGGTCTAGAACAGGCAAGATCGTAACGCTGCGCTGCGAGAATTACCCTTGCAATAACGAGCAGTAAATTTAATTAATTATTTCAGATGCATTCGGTTTACTGTGGAATTGTATTGTGCATGCGCTGGGTGACGAAACGATGAAGTAATCATATGCACGAAAACGCATTGTGATTTGAGATACAATTTTGTATTGAAGTCACCATAAAAGGGGGTTTGGCTTTTATGACGTTTTTTGCCAAATAAAATATAGCGTTTTATTATGTTGATAATGCTTGTTTTAAGGCCAAAAAGTTATGTAGATTAGTTTGTGATAATTTAATTATATGCAAAAAATGAAACTTTTGGAATCCTTTAACTGAACACATAGATGCAGAGTTCTGAATATATTAACATATTTGGAGGAGGAGATTTCAGCTATGACAACTTGTAGCAGAGAATAATTATAAAGTTCTGAGTGAGATGCTGTTGTAGTAATTAGAGAGTGATTATAAACAAATACATACTTGTAATTTAGAATAAAGTTCAGAGTTTGTTAAGTAGCAGTGTCCAGGAAACAAAATGGAACTATATGGATACTTGTGATTAGATGATTTTAAGCATAGCTAAAAGGAAAGGCTGTAGCTTGAATATGCTGGTAAAGTCCATGCAGGAACAGTCACAGACCTCTGTTGTTCTGGAACAAAACTTTAAAGCTAATGCAATGCACATTAGGCCTGAGATGGTTTAAAAAGAGGCTGAGGGAATCAGGTGCATTAATGATTAATTAGGCAGGTAAGTTGAATGCAGATACTCCCCAAACAGTATGATGTCAGTAGCAGGGAAGGCAGTCTTAAAGAGACAGTGATATCAGGCAGGCATATGTTACATACACAGACCACGCACTCTCATACAACACACACACACTCTCATATAACACTCACAGATACACACACTTTCAGTACAACAGACACACATACCCCCAACTGTCCAGATTTTCGCGGGACAGTCACGATTTTAGGGGTCTGTCCCCCTGTCCCGGGTTGCTAGCCATCTGTCCCGCATTGCCCCATGCATTATAAAAAATTTTTTTTATTATTCTATTGGGCACATACTCACAACGCAGATACTCAAAAGTGCTGGCTTTTCTCTCCCAGGGTTATATACCTGTTAGATTCCTTGTGGGAAAGTAATGGTGTGTGGGTTAAGCAGGAGTAGGAAGGCTGTATACCCTCTGACCTCAGGTAATGGTGACCTCTAACCCCTGGTAGTGATGACGTCTTACCCCTGGTGATAATACTAGCATGCCTTCAGTTTTATACGATGAGCAGTGCTAAAACCAGCCAACCCTAGGACCCCATGCAATGAGTTACAGATACCCATATATGATATAGTGTGTGTGTCTATCTGTATCTATAAGTGTGTATGTGTGTGTATCTGCATGTATAAGTGTAAGCTGTGTAGTGTGTGTATGTGCATGTATAAGTGTGTGTGTGTATCTGTATGTATAACTGTGTGCTATGTAGTGTGTGTGTCTGCATGTATAAATGTAAGCTATGAAGTGTGTGTATCTGCATGTGTAAGTGTATACTATATAGTGTGTGTATCTGTATGTATAAGTGTATGCTATGTAATGTGTGTGTATTTGCCTGTATAAGTGTATGGTATGTAGTGTGTCTGCATGTGTAAGTGTATGCTATGTAGTGTGTGTGTATCTGCATGTGTAAGTGTATGCTATGTAGTGTGTGTGCATGTGTAAGTGTATGCTATGTAGTGTGTGTGCATGTGTAAGTGTATGCTATGTAGTGTGTGTGTATCTGCATGTGTAAGTTTATGGTATGTAGTGTGTGTGTATCTGCATGTGTAAGTGTATGCTATGTAGTGTGTGTGTATCTGCATGTGTAAGTGTATGCTATGTAGCATGTGTGTGTGTGTGCATGTGTAAGTGTATGCTATGTAGTGTGTGTGTATCTGCATATGTAAGTGTATGGTATGTAGTGTGTGTGTATCTGCATGTGTAAGTGTATGGTATGTAGTGTGTGTATATCTGCATGTGTAAGTGTATGGTATGTAGTGTGTGTGTATCTGCATGTATATATGCTATGTAGTGTGTGTGTATCTGCATGTGTAAGTGTATGCTATGTAGTGTGTGTGTATCTGCATGTGTAAGTGTATGCTATGTAGCGTGTGTGTATGTGTAAGTTTATGCTATGTAGTGTGTGTGTATCTGCATGTGTAAGTGTATGCTATGTAGTGTGTGTATCTGCATGTGTAAGTGTATGCTATGTAGTGTGTGTGCATGTGTAAGTGTATGCTATGTAGTGTGTGTGTATCTGCATGTGTAAGTGTATGCTATGTAGTGTGTGTGTATCTGCATGTGTAAGTGTATGCTATGTAGTGTGTGTGTATCTGCATGTGTAAGTGTATGCTATGTAGCATGTGTGTGTGTGTGCATGTGTAAGTGTATGCTATGTAGTGTGTGTGTATCTGCATATGTAAGTGTATGGTATGTAGTGTGTGTGTATCTGCATGTGTAAGTGTATGGTATGTAGTGTGTGTATATCTGCATGTGTAAGTGTATGGTATGTAGTGTGTGTGTATCTGCATGTATATATGCTATGTAGTGTGTGTGTATCTGCATGTGTAAGTGTATGCTATGTAGTGTGTGTGTATCTGCATGTGTAAGTGTATGCTATGTAGCGTGTGTGTATGTGTAAGTTTATGCTATGTAGTGTGTGTGTATCTGCATGTGTAAGTGTATGGTATGTAGTGTGTGTGTATCTGCATGTGTAAGTGTATGGTATGTAGTGTGTGTATATCTGCATGTGTAAGTGTATGGTATGTAGTGTGCGTGTATCTGCATGTATATATGCTATGTAGTGTGTCTGTATCTGCATGTGTAAGTGTATGCTATGTAGTGTGTGTGTATCTGCATGTGTAAGTGTATGCTATGTAGCGTGTGTGTATGTGTAAGTTTATGCTATGTAGTGTGTGTGTATCTGCATGTGTAAGTGTATGGTATGTAGTGTGTGTGTATCTGCATGTGTAAGTGTATGGTATGTAGTGTGTGTATATCTGCATGTGTAAGTGTATGGTATGTAGTGTGTGTGTATCTGCATGTGTAAGTGTATGGTATGTAGTGTGTGTATATCTGCATGTGTAAGTGTATGGTATGTAGTGTGTGTGTATCTGCCTGTGTAAGTGTATGGTATGTAGTGTGTGTGTGTGCAGTGTCAGCTCTCTAATTAGGCCAATTAGGCGGCTGACTGGGGGCCTCGCGAGCTGGCAACTAGTTGATTAGTAAAGTCTAAAGCAGCCGCCTAATTAGAGAGCCGCCACTGAGTCTGATAGATTGTCAATCATTGTTTTTCCAGTGTGTCTCCGCCCCACCTCCTTCCTTTACCCATCCCCACGTCACCCGCACATACACTGCCGCCATGTTTGTTGTTGGTTGCGGGCGGGCCACACTGACATCACGGTCAGATAAGGATGCAGCGTTGAGCGCGCTAAATTTAAACAGCAGAGAGTGGCAGTGAGAGGCGCTACGTCGAGGAGAGCAGCCAGCCAGGTCTAGAACAAGAAGACAAGTGAAGGTAGGGAGGTTCCACTTCACTTTCCCCTTATTTAGATTAACTTTAAGTGGCGGTGCATGAACTTTCTGGGGGGGGGGGGGGCGCTCTCACATTTGTGCAGCAGCGGTGGAAGTCTGGGGCCGGTGTGAGTGCTGTGCCTCCTGACTCCAGGATCCATTCTCCTACTTACACTTGCTGCACATGTCAGCAGTGCAGCTACTGATTACTAGTCTGACTCAGACTAGTACTCAGTAGCTGCACTGCTGACATGTGCAGCAAGTGTAAGTAGTAGGATGGATCCTGGAGTCAAGAGGCATATAGTGGCAAGTTAGAGTTGGAGAGGCAAAGAGTTTTTACTCTGCAGCTAGTTACCAGTCCCTGCCCTGCTGACCTGCATTCTACCTGCCGCACTCTATCCTGCTGGGGGGGGGGTAAGGTAAGACCACAGTGGGAGAGGAGGCTAAGGCTTTGAGGCATGGGAAAGATCCCCCCCCATATGTGTCTCTGTCTGCAAAGCGGGTCCCAATTGCACTGGCCTGTACTGCTAGAGAGGGTCAGGGTAACGTTAAGATTGAAAAAAGTCAGACAGTCACATGTTATTTCTGTCTTTATACTTAAAAAAAACCCTACAATTTTTAAAAGGGTGCGTAGACTTTTTATTTCTACTATAGATCATTGATAAATAAGGGCAATTTTGCCATGTTCTGTTACTTAAGGCAATTAATTTTGAATTTCGGCTTTCCGCATTTATTCACACTGATTGCTTTAGCACAAGGTTCTTCAAACTATGGGTCTAGGTCCCATAACTGGGTCGCAACACCACGTTTATGGGTTGTGACTTGTGTGTGTGGCATATAAGAGTGTGTGGGGTGTGAGCATACCTCCCAACATTTCAAAATTCAAAAGAGAGACACCGCACCCCCACCCCCCGCAGCAAAAATTTGAAATGTGGTGGGCAGGCGCGGGGACGGGGCTTAAAAAATCATAAGACCAAAGTAATATAAAATTCTAAATAAAGTCATATCTTGTAATACTCTTAGGCAGCAAAACAAACACAAGCTCAAACCACTGGTATAGCTATGTGAGCTCTGTATTTAATTAACCTTTGCAGAGAGAGTGCTAAATATTTTTATCTTAATTGGACATTTAATAATAGATTCTTTAAAACTGCTCTTTGCTTTCCTCATTAATATTCTAGATTCTGGCCTTTAAAGTTAGCAAAAATGCACAGTAACACACTACATAGCATACACTTCCACATGCACACACACTACATACCATACACTTACACATGCAGATACACACACACTACATAGCATACACTTACACATGTACACACACACACACACACACACTACATACCATACACTTACATATGCTATGTAGTGTGTGTGTATCTGCATGTGTAAGTGTATGCTATGTAGTGTGTGTGTATCTGCATGTGTAAGTGTATGCTATGTAGCGTGTGTGTGTGTGCATGTGTAAGTGTATGCTATGTAGTGTGTGTGTATCTGCATGTGTAAGTGTATGGTATGTAGTGTGTGTGTATCTGCATGTGTAAGTGTATGGTATGTAGTGTGTGTATATCTGCATGTGTAAGTGTATGGTATGTAGTGTGTGTGTATCTGCATGTGTAAGTGTATGGTATGTAGTGTGTGTGTGCAGTGGCGGCTCTCTAATTAGGCCAATTAGGCGGCTGACTGGGGGCCTCGCGAGCCGGCAACTAGTTGATTAGTAAAGTCTAAAGCAGCTGCCTAATTAGAGAGCCGCCACTGAGTCTGATAGATTGTCAATCATTGTTTTTCCAGTGTGTCTTTGCCCCACCTCCTTCCTTTACCCATCCCCACATCACCCGCACATACACTGCCGCCATGTTTGTTGCTGGTTGCGGGCGGGCCACGCCGACCTCACGTCAGATAAGGATGCAGCGCTGAGCGCTCTAAATTTAAATTGTCTTACAGCAGAGAGTGGCAGTGAGAGGCGCTACGTCGAGGAGAGCAGCCAGCCAGGTCTAGAACAAGAAGACAAGTGAAGGTAGGGAGGTTCCACTTCACTTTCCCTTATTTAGATTAACTTTAAGTGGCGGTGCAGGAACTTTCTGGGGGGGGGGGGCGCTCTCACATTTGTGCAGCAGCGGTGGAAGTCTGGGGCCGGTGTGAGCGCTGTGCCCCCTGACTCCAGGATCCATTCTCCTACTTACACTTGCTGCACATGTCAGCAGTGCAGCTACTGATTACTAGTCTGACTCAGACTAGTACTAAGTAGCTGCACTGCTGACATGTGCAGCAAGTGTAAGTAGTAGGATGGATCCTGGAGTCAAGAGGCATATAGTGGCGAGTTAGAGTTGGAGAGGCAAAGAGTTTTTACTCTGCGGCTAGTTACCAGTCCCCGCCCTGCTGACCTGCATTCTACCTGCCGCACTCTATCCTGCTGGGGGGAGGGGGTAAGGTAAGACCGCAGTAGGAGCGGAGGCTAAGGCTTTGAGGCATGGGAAAGATCCCCCCCATATGTGTCTCTGTCTGCAAAGCGGGCCCCAATTGCACTGGCCTGTACTGCTAGAGAGGGTCAGGGTAATGTTAAGTAGGGGCTGGCCTGGTGGACCAGAGGGCAGCTGCCAGCTAGCGATGAGTGAGTCTCTCCTGGGGGGCCCAGGGGAAGAGGTTACCAAGCCAGGGCACAATAAATGAGGCTCCCCACTGTGTGTGTGTCTCTGTCTCCCCCCTGTGTGTCTCTGTCTCTCTCCTCTGTCTCTCCCCTCTGTCTCTCTCATAAAAAAGAATTAGTAACACAAACATATACATACATATATATGAGGGCCCAAAAATTGCTAGTTGAGGCCCTGTGGGTGTGGATGACTCTGGTCCACATATTTATAATAGCCAGACTCAAGCCGGCTCCAGCTCCATCCACCCAGACGCTGCACTCCTTACACTTTTGACTGCGCAATGCGCAGATATTAAAATCAGAGGAGGCAGCAGGATATAGCAGCGTGCGGAACATGTGAGGCGAGTGAAGGAGGCAAAGGCACTAGGCAGCCATCATCTGCATCTATTTCACATTAAGGAGAGAGCAACAATAATATTGAGTCATCGCCACACACTTTTATTTTTTACTACCGGTGTCAGTAGGGGCCTCATGTTCAAGTTTCGCCTAAGGCCTCGCAAAGTCTTGTGCCGCCACTGTGTGTGTGTATGTGCATGTGTAAGTGTATGATATGTAGTGTGTGTGTACATGTGTAAGTGTATGCTATGTAGTGTGTGTGTATATGCATGTGTAAGTGTATGGTATGTAGTGTGTGTGCATGTGCATGTGGAAGTGTATGCTATGTAGTGTGTTACTGTGCATTTTTGCTAACTTTAAAGGCCAGAATCTAGAATATTAATGAGGAAAGCAAAGAGCAGTTTTAAAGAATCTATTATTAAATGTCCAATTAAGATTAAAATATTTAGCACTCTCTCTGCAAAGGTTAATTAAATACAGAGCTCACATAGCTATACCAGTGGTTTGAGCTTGTGTTTGTTTTGCTGCCTAAGAGTATTACAAGATATGACTTTATTTAGAATTTTATATTACTTTGGTCTTATGATTTTTTAAGCCCCGCCCCCGCGCCTGCCCACCACATTTCAATTTTTTGCCGCGGGGGGTGGGGGTGCGGTGTCTCTCTTTTGAATTTTGAAATGTTGGGAGGTATGCTCACACCCCACACACTCTTATATGCCACACACACAAGTCACAACCCATAAACGTGGTGTTGCGACCCAGTTATGGGACCTAGACCCATAGTTTGAAGAACATTGTGCTAAAGCAATCAGTGTGAATAAATGCGGAAAGCCGAAATTCAAAATTAATTGCCTTAAGTAACAGAACATGGCAAAATTGCCCTTATTTATCAATGATCTATAGTGGAAATAAAAAGTCTACGCACCCTTTTAAAAATTGTAGTTTTTTTTTTAAGTATAAAGACAGAAATAACATGTGACTGTCTGACTTTTTTCAATCTTTAATGTGATCTTCCAACAAACAAAAATCCAGAAAGAAAATAGTTAATTATTAAGAATATTTTAAATAAGAAAAAAACTACAACACATTACTTTTGCATTTATTTTAGCAGCAAGTCTTTGTGAATAAGTCTCTATTAAAGGGACACTGAACCCAAATTTTTTCTTTCGTGATTCAGATAGAGCATGCAATTTTAAGCAACTGTCTAATTTACTCCTATTATCAATTTGTCTTCGTTTCCTTGCTATCTTTATTTGAA
Source organism: Bombina bombina (assembly GCF_027579735.1). Taxonomy (NCBI): domain Eukaryota; kingdom Metazoa; phylum Chordata; class Amphibia; order Anura; family Bombinatoridae; genus Bombina; species Bombina bombina. The sequence continues at coordinate 646,779,407 of NC_069504.1, forward strand.
AAAGAAGGCATCTAAGCTTTTTTTTTTTTTTTGGTTCAGACTCGGGACAGCACTTTTTTTTATTGGTGGATGAATTTATCCACCAATCAGCAAGAACAACCCAGTTGTTCACCAAAAATGGGTCGTCATCTAAACTTACATTCTTGCATTTCAAATAAAGATACCAAGAAAATTAAGATAATTTGATAATAGGAGTAAATTAGAAAGTTGCTTAAAATGTCATGCTCTATCTGAATCAAGAAAAAAATTGGGTTCAGTGTCCCTTTAACTCTGCACATCTAGACTTTGCAAATGCATCCCCTTCATCTTAGCAAAAAAGTTCAATGTTCCTTAAAATTGCAACAGGATAGCCTGTGTACTGCTCTCTTTCGGTCATTCCACAGGTTTCTGAGGTCTGACAGCGCCATTCCAAGACTTTTATTTTCCTTTTATGAAGCCATGCCTTGGTCGACTTGTATGTGTACTTCATTGTCATTTTGGAATGTGAAATTCCTCCTCATTTTCAGATTTCTGACAGAGGCCAGCAGATTTTGTGCCAAAATATCTTGATATTTGGAGCTATTCATTTATTAAGCATGGGCATTCGAATGCTTTGTTAGCATCCAAATGCAGAAGCAGGCGGCAACTCAAGGCCTTCGGCACTTTTCAAAACCACATTCCTTCTTATGAAAGTGCAACACACTAAGCTCTGTGGAGTTCCAGATCTTAGTGTGTAATAATTTCAAAAGAAGAAATCCGACCCCGAAAAGAGCCGAACGCCATGAGTGGCTGCCTTCTTCCACATTCAGATGCTAATGAAGAATCCGAATGCCCATGCCTATTCATTATCCCATCTATTTTTACCAAGATAGACCAAGCTGAAGAGAAGCAGCCCCAAAGCACGATGCTATTACCACCATGCTTCAAAGTTTGCATGGTGTTCCTTGGATGATGAGCTTTATTGGCTTTGCACCAAACATATCTTTTACAATTTAGGCCAAAAAGTTCAATCTTTGTCTCATCAGACTATAGCACAGTTTCTCACATGGTAAAGGGGTTCCATCTTCCACCCTATCCCACAGCCCAGACACGGGCAGAATATGAGAGATGGTGGTCACATGAAAGATCATACCGGCACCTGCCAGAAACTCCTGTAGCTCCTTCAGTGTTGCTGTTGGCCTTTTTGTAGTCTTTCTGATAAATTTTCTCCTCATCCTCTCATCAACTTTGGATCATCTTGATCTTTGCAATGTCTCTGTGGTGCTACATTTTCTTCACTTATTGATGATGGTTTTGATAGTGATGCATGCCTTTAATATTCTTTTATATCGCTCTCCTGGTTGGTATTTTTCAACAATTAGCTCTCATAGCAATGTGGACCATGGCTCTCCCAGTAGGATGCAACCCCAAACATTCAAGAAAATCCTACAGCAGGTGACTATAATCTGGGATTAATCAGAATCACTTTCATTGATGGCAGGTGTATTTCTGTCTTTAAATTTAAAAAAAACTGTAATTTCATTAGGGTATGTAGAGTTTTTATATCCATTGTATGTTATGGCCATGGATGCTTTGGCATCCTGCACCTGCAGAAAACAAAATATTGCAGGCACTTTCCCTGGACAAACATATTCCCAATGGCATGCCTCTTGCAGTCTCATTCCTAATTACCGCTCTCCAAGTGGTAATGTCTGAGTTTAAATATATGTCGAGAATCAAAGATACAGCTCCAGCCTCCTTTTCTTTAAAAAGCACCTTTATTTACTACATCTGGATCCCAAGGTTTGTGAACAGCGTCTCTGACCTACAATATGTCCTTAATCATGTCAATATTAAGGACATATTGTCCTTGTAGGTCTGAAACGCTGTTCACAAGCCTTAGGACCCAGATGTAATTAATAAAGGTGCTTTTTAAAGTCCCTATTTGGGAATAAAGTATTTCAGCTGTATGTCCCCATTCTCTAACTATACACTGAAATTCAGGAAAACAGATTATTTAACCTTTTATTTATCTGAAGGCGAAGCTACTTCTCCTTCTAAATGTCAAAAACTACAAATGACATATTCAGGTATCGTTGATCACTAAAAATCATATTTATCTATGTTGTCTTAACTTTCTTCTTCAGCTTGACAAATTGGCAACGTCCTTAAAGTACTGAAGAAACTTTTCTCTTATGTAGTTTTGTAGAATTACAAAATGCTTTAGAGTGCAGTTATTTTCTGTGCTTGCTGTAATAGGCAAAATATTTCCAGTGCAATCTTTAAGCAGCACTCATACACATTTTCCATTGGATATGTAGTGGCCCGTGGATTAAGAGGCTAAATGGCTATAAATTGCTTATAACTCAATACGTAAGAAATAAAGTATTTATAAAATACTGTACAAATGACAGAACATTCCATAAAGCTAAGGTCACATCTTATAATACTGGACACATGGAGAATTTGAGGACTTGACATATTTGAAGACAGTATCCAAAACTAATCAATATATGAGGAGCCTGAGTTTTTTTATTTTTTTAACAATTTGCAACAATAACACATTGTAATAGAAAAATATCCTGCAGTTTTCAATTTAAAATGTGATCCAGATGTACTGTTGTCTGCAAGACTAATTGTTCTGATATGCATGGCATCATAGAGATATATTGCAAAATATTGGATTTTAAAGATACCTTGTTTATAAAATACATAATATATTTGGTATGGTAGACTAACCATACTAGGGGGAACAAAACCTGTCTAGCAGACTGTGTGGCTGATTTAACCAAGATAGGGTCCCTGGGTAGAAACATATGGAGTTCAACATATTTACTTTATTATTATTTTTTTTACTTTGTAGACCCAATCTTAAATAAAATTCAAGCACAAAGGTTCCCACAACTCTCTATTGGCATTGTGTATGCTAACAAGACTGATGGGTAATACATTGGCCATGGTTGACCACCTAGATGTCCAATGTATGCCGGACGTTTCATTTATTTTTTATTCAAAACGTTTTTTTTTGCAACTCCCTGTCCCACATTATGTCGGATTGCTTTCAAACAAAATAAATGGAAGATGTAGTAAACTAATTTTTAGTGATAAATGTACATTATGTTTAAGAAATGTAAAGAATATCATTGACCAGTGAGGTGCAAGAAGAAACCTGAGTGAAGAGGAAATTAACTCTGTGATCCCAGCTAGGCAGCACTGCTCTTTTCCAAAGTCTTCTTTAGGGGGGGAATAAAAAAATATCTGGCTTTTATTCAACCAATGAAGAAGACTTTGGAAAAGAGCAGTGCTGCCTAGGAGTTTCTGTGATTTATATGGGTCTATGCTGTTACGCTTATGCTTGAACGCAATTTACACAGGTGCTGGTTACTTATTTGAAAATATGTATTTTGTGATCCTATTTAAGGTCTAATATACAGCAAGAGGCCTGGTAAGAAGCAGCTGAAGGAGAGCAGCAGTAAGCAAGACTAAAAGGTCCTAAGAATTCAGCAAGGTGAATCCAAACATTCAAGTGAACAGTGTATCTAGAGAAGACCTTGGGACTAAAACCATAGCTTCAGGCAGTCATGGACAAATCAAAAGCAATGAAACATAGTCATGATAGATATGAACTAATCAGTGTCTCTAAATAAGACAGTAAGGAGGAGAATGCAGCATTTTTGAGGATTGGGTACACCAAACAATCTCAAGGCATGTGGCCTTCAACCTAAGTAATAAAGAGTTTATTGGATAGTTAGAAGAATGATTATGGTCTTTAGAATTTTACATTGCCTATGCTTGGCTCACAATCTCTAGTAGACTAACCCTTTACCCACAGCTGAAGATGATAAGAAGCTTACTGTGCTTAAACCTTAAAAGTGTAAAATCTCCTACATCCGCTAACAAACAGTAAACAGCAAACTAATCCATTGATTCCCTATGTAATTATATTCCTAGCTAACAAAATTATCTATATTTAGCAGCCTCTCCTCGTGCAGAGAGATTGGATTTCTTGTGGATAGTTATTAACTGGATAATATGTTGAAAAGAAATATAAGGAGCTGTGCAAAGAGCAGAAATGGGAATGGAAGTTATAGAAATTGTGTGAAAACAGGTATATGGAGCCTGAAAGGACAGAGCTTGTGAGAAACTGTGGAAGTGGAGTAAGGTCAGTACATAAACTATCAATGTTAAGAGGGAATTGTAAGGAGAAGCTGCATATGAGTATGGTAGCTGTGTATGCAAGGAGTACAGAAATAATCAAGGGATGATACTGGTATGCTAGAGCAAGAAGGAAAAGCATAAGAGAGCATAAGTGATGGATGGTGTGATTTTTTTCCCCCCAGAGAACATTATGAAAGGACAAGAGGGCAAAGAAACAGATTGGACAGCGCAACATTTTTCTCTACAGAAATTAAGGAACTAGGATACAGATAGGAGACAGTGTGCGTGAAAGCAGAAATAGGAAGTACAAACAGTGGCTTTTAGCCATTCTGGTATATAGCTTATTTCATCTACTTTTTTTATCAATTTAATAGAAAAAATATCAGTCTGAAAAATAACTTCATATCTATTTTTTTTTATAGATAAATTGTGACAATACATACTGTATAATTACATGGTTCCAAATGAGCCAAATACTTTACAAAGCAGCTTGTTGTCCCCTCTATATTCCCCACATGCACCACCAAGTGTAAAATGATGATGAAGGGAGTGGGTTCCTATTTATGGAATTCATTACATCTTTTTTTCTTTTTCTCTATTTTTAACAATCATGTTAAAAAAAAATATGGCAATACTTATTTTTCTAAATTAGAAGCCCTACATAACAATCCAGCTGTCATAATTACTTTTATACCCCTTTTAAGAAGTACAGTTCCTTAGTGGCTCTAGTCCCCATCAAAATCACTGGATCTTGGGAGAGGTTGAGCTAAAATAGGGGTTTATTTGAAATTACATGATGGAGGTCTAAATTACATTGCTCTATATTGTGCAGTTTGGAATATTTTAGTTGTTTAACATTAACCTTTTCTTATGTACAGGACATTTTCTGTTAGCTGTTCAGAAATTGAAAGAGACTGGAGCAATGTGAATGTTGTGCAGTTGTCAAATACTTAATGAATAACCTCTCATTCCTCTTACCCTACAGTTAAAAAGTGGCATTGAAAGTTTAAGCTGAGAAGATAGACAAGTGCTCCTCAAGAAGCCCCTCACTTGGGTCGCCCAACAATAGTTGCCACAAAAGAAGCCATGAAGAAAATTTGTGACATATTTATTGGTTAATTAAGACAGAGCCTATGCAAAATAGCTGTGTTCACAGTGTAAGACAATTTTAAAAGATGGCTTTTAACCATGAGAAAATTGTCAGCACCATGGCTTCCCAAAATGTTGTCTGTAGAACAGACAGTGGGTGGTCAGTTTCACAAGAACGTCTGACAAGAAAATAAAGGTAACCTAAAGATTTCTATAGTTGATTTATCACTGTAGTTGTGGATACACCACTCTTATCCTGATACAACAGCACAATCTAAAATGTGGAACTACGGTTGATCTCCTACCGCTTGGAAATGTAACATCCAAGTGCTGGCAAACGTTTGGAATCTGTGATTTGGGATGCATAGGGAATTTAGATGATTGACAGCTTGCAGCATGGAGAGACCATAACAGGTAACTACTGAACCAAATTGAATGGAAATTAATGCAAAGCAATTAAAGGATAGAGATATGGAAAGCTTAGAAAGTGCTGTTGATCCAAGACAATGTTCAAATGCACAAGTCTTTGTTCACCACTGCTGAAGCTGGATTCAAATTTCTGGATCAACCCCCATATTCACCAGACCTTGTCCCCAGTGACTTTTACCAGTTCCCATGTTTGAAAGATTACTTGCAAATAATACAGAGAAGGTGGCTGTTTGTGACTCGCTACACAGTCAAGAATAACCTTTGTTTTTAGAAGGCATAAAACATTGTTTGCAGGAGTGTGTTGAGCTTAAGGGGGATTACATTAAAAATAAAAAGATAAAATAATATTTTAAGTGTTTTCTTCCATGACAGGATTCAGACTAAATTGCCATAGTATTGTACAGTATCATTAAAAAATTGGGATTTATGGTTAGTGCAGGGCTCAAAATATCAAGTGAGCCAAACTTTTTTTTTTTTTTTTTTAAATTGGTTGCTATTTTCTTATTATTTTTACATTTCTTACATAGACTTTGTTTATTTAAGATACTGGCCTCTAGTTATCAACGTGTCTACTTACCTGCCTTCGCCGGCCCAATACGCCCGCCTAAGCTCGCCTACCATCGCCGCTGCGGACCTGAAAAATCCCGCCAAAGTTATCAATAAATCTGTCAAAAAGCCGCGCACCAAGTACGGGCGATGAGCAGCGGACTGTGATAGTTATCACTCATCCGATCTCGCTGCTCTTCGGCTTTTTGACACCTTTAATGACAAGCTGTCACTAAGCACCCACACTGAACTACACTGTTCTACCCCCTATACCGGTGCCCTCGGAGCCCCCTGCAACTAAATAAAGTTACTAACCCCTAACCCGCCGCTCCTAGACCCCGCCGCAACTATAATAAATATATTAACTACTAAACCGCCGCTCCCAGAGCCCACTGCCACTCTAATAAACTGATTAACCCCTAAACCGCCGCTCCCGGACCCCGCCGCAACCTACATAATATCTATTAACCCCTATCCTGCCCCCCCTATACCGCCTTCACCTATAATAAATTTATTAACCCCTATCCTGCTGATCCCGTACCCCGCCGCAACTAAATAAATTGTTTAACCCCAAAACCGCCGCTCCCGGACCCCGCCGTCACCTATATTAAACGTATTAACCCCTAATCTGCCCCCCCTACACCGTCGCCACCTATAATAAATTTATTAACCCCTATCCTGCCCCCCCTACACCGCCGCAACTATAATAAAATTATTAACCCCTAAACCTAAGTCTAACCCTAACACCCCCCTAACTTAAATATTAATTAAATACATCTAAATATTATAACTCTTATTAACTAAATTAATCCTATTTAAAACTAAATACTTACCTTTAAAATAAACCCTAATATAGCTACAATATAAATAATAATTATATTGTAGCTATTTTAGGATTTATTTTTATTTTACAGGCAAATTTCAATTTCTTTTAACTAGGTACAATAGCTATTAAATAGTTATTAACTATTTAATAGCTACCTAGTTAAAATAAAGAGAAATGTACCTGTAAAATAAAAACTAACCTAAGTTACAATTACACCTAACACTACACTATCATTAAATAAATTATTCCTATTTAAAACTAAATACTTACCTGTAAAATAAACCCTAAGATAGCTACAATGTAATTAATAATAATTACATTGTAGCTATTGTAGGATTTATATTTATTTTACAGGTAACTTTGTATTTATTTTAGCTAGTTAGAATAGTTGTTAAATAGTTATTAACTATTTAATAACTACCTAGCTAAAATAAATACAAAGTTACCTGTAAAATAAATATAAATCCTACAATTAATAATTACATTGTAGCTATCTTAGGGTTTATTTAACTAGGTAGCTATTAAATAGTTAATAACTATTTAATAGCTATTGTACCTAGTTAATAACTTTATTTAGTTGCGGCGGTGTAGGGGGGGACAGATTAGGGGTGTTTAGACTCGGGGTACATGTTAGGGTGTTAGGTGCAGACAATTCCCATAGGAATCAATGGGATGTTGGGCAGCAGCGAACATGAACTTTCGCTATGGTCAGACTTCCATTGATTCCTATGGGATCCGCCGCCTACAGGGCGGCGGATTGAAAACCAGGTACGCTGGGCCGGAAAAGTGCAGAGCGTACCTGCTAGTTTTTTGATAACTCCCAAAAGTAGTCAGATTGTGCAGCACTTGCGTGCGGAACATCTGGAGTGACGTAAGAATCGATCTGTGTCAGACTGAGTCCGGCGGATCGAAGCTTACGTCACAAAATTCTACTTTTGCCGGTGTAAAGGGCTTGATAACTTAGGCGAATCAGCCTCGCCACAAATACGCTGCGGAATTCCAGCGTATTTGAGGTTGACGGCTTGATAACTAGAGGCCATTGTCATATTACATAGTGGTAAATGTTAAGATACCTTCAATAGTGGCAAATAAAGCAAAAGTGTCAATACATAGAATAATAATGTCTGTATTTAGCTACATGTGAATATGGAAGATATGAAATTCTGATTTCTGCAGAATACAGCTATTTTGATTCATGCAAAAGGTAACAAACAAGCAAATAAATAAATAAAAATAAATAAATATTAAAGGGACATGAAACCCAAAAATGTTCTATTATGATTTAGGTAGAACATACAATTTTAAACAACTTTTCAGTGTACTTCTATTATCAAATTTGCTTCATTCTCTTGGTATCATTTGTTGAAGGAGCAGCAAAGCACTACTGGTTTCTAACTGAACACATGGGTGAGCCAATGACAAAGAATAACAAGAGAAGGAAGCAAATTAAATAATAGAAGTAAATTAGAAAGTTGTTTAACATTGAGTGTTCTGTCTAAATCATGAATGTCTAATTGTGACGTTACTGTCCCTTTAAGTTTAACATTAAATGAAAACTATAACTAGTAATGCCTGAATGTATAAACAAGCCTCATACTGATGAACTGGTGAGGAGAATGAGTGTGGCATGGCTTGGGTAACTGCAAGTGTCCTATGGATGAGGCCATTTGAATTATGCATGATGTTCTCATACAAGGCCAAAAGACACTGCTTATCCCAGAAAAATTAAATCCAGATGTTCTGAATTTGATGTTCATCAGGTCAGGACTATGTGTACGGAATTTGTCAGTCATGTCTCTTTGGACTCAGATTTTTAATTTCCATATCATCTAAATTATGTATTGGTCCAAAATACTGATTAGATTGAAATCTAGTCCAGATTTGGTAAAATATGTTTCTTGTAAAAACACAAACTTCTATTAAAGACATTGTGGAACTAATATCTGTCCATGAAAGTCTAGAATAGTTATACCAGTGGTTGTCAAACTTTTTTTGACCAAGGCACACTGAAATGAGACACACATTTCCATGGTAAACCGACTTAGCTGATAGGTTCTAAATATCACATTCATTACCTCTAAGCAACCATGATCGGTAAACCCTCAGTGAAGTCATCTCTCCCTGTTCATAGCTTAGACGTGTTCCAATGCCACTCTTGTAACATAATTTACAAGCAACAAAAGCTTATTAACTTTAAAGACAAATTAAGCCCAGATCCAAGTCCTCATAGCATACTAGATGGATACATAAAATGCAGGTGATTGCTGTAGATTTTTGTTTCTCAACCTGTGTTACATATCCCCCTGGGGGTACCTGGAGCATAGGCAAGGGGGTACTTCAGTCCCTGTCTCCTCAATACTCAATGTATCCCATAAAGCAGTGTTTCTCAGTTGTACCCTCAAGCACTCCTAACAAGCTACATTTTATTTCCTTGTCTGGCTGGTTAGCTGCTCACTTACTGAGACATACTCGCCTGTACTCAGGTAGGGAAAGCTTAGAATCTGGTTGGTTAGTGATATTTGAGGATGTGAGGTGAGAAACATTGATAAATGTTAAAATGGTGATATAAAACAACACTGCATTCAAATACCAATAGAATCTCTCAGCAAACAATTCACTATAGAAATCTCCCAAAGATTATATAAGCCACATCCTTCTTTCAGAGTAAGGTAAACCTCAAAAAGAACAAGGTTTCATAGCGTAACTTTGTATCTAATATGTTTCTTTAGTTGTACAAGCAATGGTACTCACATAAAGTAAAGCTACAATAGCTCTAAGTAATGTGCCCAGTAATGGGGAAAGCGCAGGTTTTTTAGGGGGGAAATGTTAGCACTCGCTAAGCAAAACATACTGTTAGGATGCTAGTCCTGTGCTAGATGTTAGTTTGATGTTTTATTTTGTGTCTTATTGTAAGAGTCCGTCCCTCTTGACAAAGTAGGAAGGTGAAACGTACATGGGATATTAACACTATTACATCACAAGAAGGGGTGGACACTAAGCACCAAGCTGAGGGACATCTAGCGCAGGACTTGTATCCCAGAGAGAAATCTCACAAAATATTTCAGACTTTTTTGAGCATTATATTGCAATGCATGTGTCCCTCCTTTACATACAGAAAAACACATTTCAAGATTAAATTTGTCTTTCTAAAATTATTTGAGGGACCTCAAACTATTTGGGATACTTCTTAGATAATCTTTTGTGAGTGGAGAGTATTAGATCATTGGGCTCTAAATCTGAAAACAGTTTATCACATTTTAACCTTATTATATTTATGCGGTGCAGTTGGGAGTATAGTCTATGGAGGAGTGGTAAAGTTCCTATCTCTCAAGCTGATCCCTTTCCCTTTAAGCAGCATATTTTCATATCCTTTGCCTCTTTCAGAAGGGGTACCACAAGGCTCTCTCTTTCGTTCTTTGCTTTTTTACATCTATAGATCCTCCCTTGGAAAACTTATATCCTCCTTCCAGTACCACTTATATGCTGATGAACAACAAATCTATCTGTACTCAACTGATATTTTTAGCGCTTTACTTAACCAGGTTACCAAGACTTAGTTTCCATTGAAGTGGTAAGTTTCCAAACTTTACCATCTCAATGGAAACTAGGTCTTAATCTGTCCAAATCTGAGCTGCTTCTTATTACCCCCTCCCTTCTCCTGGACATTCCACACCTGACATTTATCTTGCAGTTGGAGTCTTTATTCTCAACACATCATATATTTCTGCATTAATGGTGCCTTCACAGATGTGTAAGTTACCCATACCCCAATACCATGACTTCATACTTAATACTTTTCCTCTTTGGCCAGGAGAACACGATGGCTGTTTTTTCCAAAAACTATTTGAAATGTTCAATTGTCAGACCACAATACACAATTCCACTGTGCTACTGTCCATATCAGATGAGACCGAGTCCAGAGAAGTCGGCAGTGCTTCTGGACAGTGCTGATGTATGGCTTCTGCTTTGCATAGTAAAGCCTTAACTTGCATCTGTGGATGCAGCGGCGAATAGTGTTGACTGACAAAGGTTTACCAAAGTATTCCCAAGCCCATGTCAGGATATCCACTACAGACTCATGACGTTTTTTTAGACAGTGACGTCTCAACCCATCCTTGCTCTTTTTTGGAGGGTCCTTACATACTATATTACATGATTGCCTCACCTGTTTTATATCACCTTCATATTTCAACTTGTCACATCGCTATTAGTCCTAAATTGCCCCTGTCCCAACTTTTCTGGAATGTGTTTCAGTCATCAAATTTGAAATAAGTCTATATTTTTAAAAATACATGAAAAATTTTGGGTTTCATATCCCTTTAATAAGAAATGTATATATCTGCAAAATATATAAATAAAACAAGCATATGAAAAAATATATAAGTAATACACCAGATTTTATGAAGTCATGTTTCTTATTATTTTTAAAGATACTACTAATGGGAATTTGCTGAGTTAGAAAATCCAGAGTTTCTCCTGAATCAAAACATCTGTTCTGTTACTATGTAACTAAGTATAAGTCCCTGCATTTTTCTAAAGCCTGAAAATACTCAATACTACAAGCAATCGGCTAGATTACCAGTTGTGCGTTAAGGTAAAAAAGCAGCGTTAACAGGTCCTAACGCTGCTTTTTCACTACCGCTGCTATTACGAGTCTTGCAGGTTTAGGGGCACTGCACACTTTTTTGGCCATAAGGCAAACCGACATGTAAAGTTCGTAAATCCTTTTTTCTATGGGACTTCCATTGCGCCGGTATTACGAGTTTGTCCTGTGAGGCCAAAAAGTGAGCGGTACACCCTCTACCTCCAAGATTCCTAACGCATTCTAAAGTCAGTAGTTATGAGTTTTACACTAAAAAGCTGTAGCATAAAACTCATAACTAAAGTGCTAAAAAGTACACTAAAACCCATAAACTACCTATTAACCCCTAAACCGAGGTCCTCCCGCATCGCAAACACTACCGCTCCGGACATCGCCGCCACTAGAATAAACATATTAATCCCTAAACCACCGCACTCCCATCTTGCAAACACTAGTTAAATATTATTAATCCCTAATCTGCCGCCCCTAACATCGCCGCCACCTACATTATACTTATTAGCCCCTAATCTGCCGCCCCTAACATCGCTGCAACCTACATTATATTTATTAACCCCTAATCTGATGCCCCTAACATTGCCGCCACCTACCTACATTTATTAACCCCTAATCTGCCGTCCGAACGTCACCGCCACTATTCTAAATGTATTAACCCTTTAAACCTAAGTCTAACCCTAACACCCCCTAACTTTAATATAATTTAAATAAATCTAAATAAAATTACTATCATTACCTAAATAATTCCTATTTAAAACTAAATACTTACCTATAAAATAAACCCTAAGATAGCTACAATATAACTAATAGTTACATTGTATCTAGTTTAGGGTTTATTTTTATTTTACAGGCAAGTTTGTATTTATTTTAACTAGGTAGAATAGTTATTAAATAGTTATTAACTATTTAATAACTACCTAGCTAAAATAAATACAAACTTGGCTGTAAAATAAAAATAAACCCTAAGCTAGATACAATGTAACTATTAGTTATATTGTAGCTAGCTTAGGGTTTATTTTACAGGTAAGTATTTAGTTTTAAATAGGAATTATTTAGGTAATAATAGTAATTTTTATTTAGATTTATTTTAATTATATTTAAGTTAGGGGGTGTTAGGGTTAGACTTAGGTTTAGGGGTTAATAAATTTAGAATAGTGGCTGCGACGTTGAGGGCGGGAGATTAGGGATTAATAAGTGTAAGTAGGTTGTGGCGACATTGGGGGCGGCAGATTAGGGGTTAATAAATATAATGTAGGTGGCGGCGATGTCCGGAGCGGCAGATTAGGGGTTAATAAGTATAATGTAGGAGTCGGCAATGTCTGGCAGCAGATTACGGGTTAATAAGTGTAAGATTAGGGGTGTTTAGACTCGGGGTTCATGTTAGGGTGTTAGGTGTAAACATAACTTTTATTTCCCCATAGGAATCAATGGGGCTGTGTTACTGAGATTTACGCTGCTTTTTTGCAGGTGTTAGACTTTTTCTCAGCCGGCTCTTCCCATTGATATCTATGGGGAAATTGTGCACGAGCACGTACGACCAGCTCACCGCTGACTTAAGAAGCGCTGGTATTGGAGTGTAGTGTGGAGCTCAATTTTGCTCTACGCTCACTTCTTGTCTTTTAACGCCAGGTTTGTAAAAACCTGTAATACCAGCGCTGCAGGTAAGCGAGCGGTGAGAGAAAAAATGCACGTTAGCACCGCGCAGCTCATAACGCAAAACTCGTAATCTGGCCGATTGTTTCCTATGACAGGCATTAAAAATAGCCACTTATCAATATGTATTTAAAATAGACGTTATATATCTATAATCCTAAAGAAACCCTGAATGTCAAAATTGCACAGGCTTTTTATGACATTCAGGTTAAAAATGTAAAATAATTTTTAGGATTTCATTTTATTTATGTTGACTTAAACTCATTATTGCTGGTAAGTCCTAAAGAAAATCCAATATGCACAAATAAAATGAACAGGGAGAATGACTCACAAAGATTTCATGAGGTAAATAGAACTGCACAGTTTTCTATCAGCCCTCTTCTTCTATTGGCTGAAATATTTAGGCTAGTTTAAGTTTCAGGGGAGGGATAAATGATAAAACTCACAACCATACATTGAATTGTCACTCTATGCAAAATATATGCAAATGAGTATATTTCCAAAGTACACATTTTGGTGATGAACCTTCTACCATTAGATGCTGTGTTACACATGTCAAGGAACTTTCAACCAACAGATGGCGCTATGGCATGTTACACAATGTACATGTATGTGACTGGGAAACAGTTACAATTTTATTTTATTTTTTTTAAAACTGGTTCTTAAACAGCTCTTGTTTATTTTATAGAGTTTACAACAAATTGTTTTTCTTTGTTTGTAATTTTAGTTAATACATTTGCTTTATGTTTAAGAGTTAACATCTTGATGCTCTAAATATAAACATTAAAATGTTAAGTGCTTGTTTGCTATTTAGAACCAGCAACACAGTATCGTTGAATATATGGGTTATTAAAGGGACAGTCTAGTCAAAATTAAACTTTCATGATCCAGATAGGGCATAAAAAATTTAAACAACTTTCCAATTGACTTTTATCACTAAATTTGCTTTGTTCCCTTGGTGGTATTTTTCAAAAGCTAAACCTAGGTAGGCTCAAACTGATTTCTAAACCGTTGAAAACTGCCTCTTAGCATTTTGAAAGTTTTTCACAGTTAGACAGTACTAGTTCATATGTATCATATAGATAAACATTGTGCTCACTCCCATGTAGTTATTTAGGAGTCTGCACTGATTGGCTAAACTGCATGCCTGTCAAAAGCACTGAGATAAGGGGGCAGTCTGCAGAGGCTTAGATACAAGGTAATCACAGAGGTAAAACATATATTAATATAACTGTGCTGGTTATGCAAAATTTGGGGAATGGGTAATAAAGGGATTATCCATCTTTTTAAACAATAACAATTCTGGTGTAGACTGTGCCTTTAAGCATTTTTTTTGCTTTGCCCGCTTCTTGCATATTACCAACAACGATTGAACATAATTATTTTGTTGTACAACATGTATGTTGCATTAATTTTGGGTGACTGACAGTTATGTGAATATGAATAATTGAGCTGTACAAATGATATGGACTTGCAGGGTTTGGCTGCCTTGAACCACCTATCCCCCTCAACCTTTTAGTCACACAAGTGATTGTACCTTTTTGGGGGGATTAAATGGTACAGACATGGACTCTTTGACAGTTGAAAACATATTTGTACCTTATTTACTGCTAAATGGTACATATTAGTTCCTTAAGGTGTAATTATGATCCATTGAGGGTACAACCACAGCAGTTGTACCCTAGGTGTTCACAAACGGACCCCAACCGTACCCTTTTTCTGACAGTGTATTTCTATATCTATCTGTATATACCTATATCAATATATCTATTCCTATATATATATATATATATATATATATATATATATATATATATATATATATATATATATATATATATATATATATATATATATATATATATATATAAGTATAGATATCTATTTAACATTATTATATATATATATATATATAAGTATAGATATCTATTTAACATTATATATATATATATATATATATATATATATATATATATATATATATATATATAAAAAGTACATTATTTTCTATGTGAAGAACATAGGAATGTAAAATATGTGTAACGCTTATCAAGGTTGGCAATTTATGTCTAACATGGTCAGGTTATCGCACATGAAGCATTCCTAACTTCAATGCACTTTATTAAAAAATTAAATATAAATTATTAAAAAATATTAAACATAAAGTAAAATACATATATATTCTAGGGATTACTTAGAATATTTTACAGTATGTATAATATTTTTTTATACATTGGAATGTGAAATATTAATAACTCCTGTTGGGTTAGCGCGCAAGTGAGAGGTGTTAACGCAGTCACAATATTTTTTTTTTTTTACTTTCGACTTGTTTTACGTGTGCTACACAACATTGCCAAAAAGCGGAGTTTACGCTAGAGCAGGAGCAATAAATAGTGCTCCATTTGTAATGTAGCCCTTCATTTGTACCATACAAACCACTGTTGACTCTCTGAGAAGGTGTAGTGTTTGAATACTGGTGCACGGGGCCTACACGGCATATGTGTGTATGCCACTGAAAAAAGAGTAATAACGCTTACTAGAAGCATTTTTGCTATTGCAAAAATGCTTCTGTTTAAAATTGAAATGCACCCATGCATGTTTCATTTTGTGGAAATTGTATGCGATTTTCATTGGGTGTTATGAGGTGGAGTAAAGTGGGAGGAGCTATAAGTCAGCGGGCCTTGCCAATACTCCTGTAACATTCTTGATCAATCTGCTGCCAATTGTCCTTGGAAATTTTGATTCAAATTTTGGAAACTATTACCTACCACTATTGTCCAAAAAATATCTAACATAATACAAATACTAGCTAGACTTGCTCACTGCTATTCATTTAATGACCTAATTTCAAAAAAGACAAGGCTAATGCACTTTCCCATTACAATGCCACAGCTTCATTCCTCAGTGGATATTATTCATTCTCTGTGTCATTACTATGATTTGAAACTATGTCTTTAGGAAGGTTTTCAGAACTTGCCCAATAAACAATTTAAAGGGACATTTTACTCTAAAATTGTCTCCCCGTTGTCATATAGATAACATTGTGCTAATGCACGTGCAGTTATTTAAGAGTCAGCACTAATTGCCTGAAATGCAAGTCTGTAAAAAGATCTGAGATAAGGAGGCAGTCTACAGAGGCTTATATACAAGGTAATTACAGAGGTTACAGAGTTTATGCAAAACTGGGGAATGGTTTTTAAATAAAGGGGTTATCTATCTTTTTAAACAATAACATTTTTGGTGTTTACTTTCCCTTTAACCCTTTCCGGTCCTAAGTAAATCTTGCAGCCGGCAGGTTTTATTTAATTTTCGCGCCACACTTTTGAATTTCTTAGCTAAATAACAAGTCACTGCTAGATGGCGCTATTTAGCTGTGAAATACAAAACTGGAAATGTCGGAATATATCCAGAGTTTGACCGCATGCGGTAAAGCGCTTTGTCGGATATATCCCGACAAAGCACCTGAAAGGGTTAATGTGTTCCCAATGGTTCATATTACCTGTTGGAGTGTATTTAATTATTTGTGAACAGCTCAGTTACCTTGTGCTATATAAAAAAAGTGCTTTTGCCTGCTTAAAACACCACCTATACTGCAAATATGAATACAGATGTATTCTCTCTACAAAAGCTATGTAAACAGTAGATAATAACACTAATCAACCTTCCAGTGGGGGATGAGAGCATTTTATCTGAAATAGTTGGCTGTGCTCATTAAATCCTCCAGCAATAGTAAGCATTTCAATACCTATTAGGCTGCATATTTAGCCAAATATAAAATAAGCAAGTCTGCTTTACCTGCAGACTTAGGCCATTTATATGGGCATGTCTTTGAGAATAATAGGTGATGGCTTTAATGGACAAAAGCAGTTTTTTCAAATACAAAAATAGACATGAAGGAATAATTTCCCATATATTTAATACTTTGTAGTAGATATAACAGTCATTTGAAAACATTAAAGGGACAGTATACACCAATTTTCAGATAACTGCATATAATAGACACTACTATAAAGAATAATATGCACAGATACTGATCTAAAAATCCAGTATAAAACCGTTTAAAAACTTATGGCTAGATTACGAGTTTTGCGGTATGAGTGAAAAAGCAGCGTTAAGCCTCATAACGCTGCTTTTTCACTACCGCTGGTATTACAAGTCTTGCAGGTTTAGGGGCACCGCACACTTTTCTGGCCTTAACGCAAATTAAGTTACGCAATTTGCATAAAGTCTTCTTTCAATAGGACTTCCACATCGCCGGTATTACGAGTCTGCCTGGGAGGCCAAAAAGTGAGCGGTACACCCTATACCACCAAGATCGATACCGTAAACTGAAAGTCAGTAGTTAGGAGTTTTATGCTACAACGCTGTAACATAAAACTCACAACTAAAGTGCTAAAAAGTACACTAACACCCATAAACTACCTATTAACCCCTAAACCGAGGCCCTCCCGCATCGTAAACACTAAAATAATATGATTAACCCCTAATCTGCCGCTCTCGACATCGCTGCCACTAGAATAAACATATTAACCCCTAAACCGCTGCACTCCCGCCTCACAAACACTATTTAAATATTATTAACCCCATAATCTGCCGCCCCTAACATCGCCGCCACCTACCTACATTTATTAACCCCTAATCTGCCGCCCCCAACGTCACCGCCACTATACTTAATTTATTAACCCCTAAACCTAGGTCTAACCCTAACACCCCCTAACTTTAATATGATTACAATAAATCTAAATAAAACCTACTATTAATAACTAAATAATTCCTGTTTAAAGCTAAATACTTACCTGTAAAATAAACCCTAAGCTATCTACAATATAACTAATAGTTACATTATATCTAGTTTAGATTTTATTTTTATTTTACAGGCAAGTTTGTATTTATTTTAACTAGGTAGAATAGTTACTAAATAGTTATTAACTATTTAGTAACTACCTAGCTAAAATAAATACAAATTTACCTGTAAAATAAAACCTATCCTGTCTTACAATAAAACCTAACCTTACACTACAATTAAATAAATTACCTAAATTAATTTCAATTACCTAAATTACAAAAACAAACAAACACTAAATTACACAAAATAAAAAAAGAAATTATCAGATATTTAAACTAATTACACCTAATCTAATAGCCCTATCAAAATAAAAAAAAACCTAGCCTAAACTAAACTACCAATAGCCCTTTAAAAGGGCCTTTTGCGGGGCATTGCCCCAAAGAAATCAGCTCTTTTACCTGTAAAAAAACAGCCAATAGAATGTGAGCTCAATCCTATTGGCTGATTGCATCAGCCAATAGGATTGAGGCTCAATCCTATTGGCTGATTGCATCAGCCAATAGGATTTTTCACCTTTACTTCCGATTGGCTGATAGAATTCTATCAGCCAATCGGAATTAAAGGGACGCCATCTTAGATGACGTCATTTAAAGGAACCTTCATTCAGCAAGAAGACTTTGATTGAAGAGGATGCTCCGCACCGGATGTCTTGAAGATGGAGCCGATCCACGCCGGATGGATGAAGATAGAAGATGGTGTCTGGATGAAGACTTCGGCCACTTGGATAAAGACTTCTGTGGGCTTCGATGAGGACTTCTGCCGCTTCGTTGAGGATGGATGTCAGGTCTTCAAAACTGTAAGTTGATCTTCGGGGGTTAGTGTTAGGCTTTTTTAAGGGTTTATTGGGTGGGTTTTAGTTTTAGATTAGGGGTTTGGGCAATTGAAAAAGAGCTAAATGCCCTTTTAAGGGTAATGCCCATCCAAATGCCCTTTTCAGGGCAATGGGGAGCTTAGGTTTTTTAGCTAGGTTTTTATTTGGGGGGTTTGGTTGTGTGGGTGGTGGGTTTTACTGTTACGGGGTTGTTTGTATTTTTTTTACAGGTAAAAGAGCTGATTTATTTGGGGCAATGCCTCACAAAAGGCCATTTTAAGGGCTATTGGTAGTTTAGTTTAGGCTAGGGTTTTTTTATTTTGGTGGGTCTTTTTTATTTGGATAGGGCTATTAGATTAGGTGTAATTAGTTTAAATATCTGAAAACTTATTTTTTTATTTTGTGTAATTTAGTGTTTGTTTGTTTTTGCAATTTAGGTAATTGTATTTAATTTAGCTAATTTATTTAATTTTAGTGTAATGTTAGGTGTTAGTGTAACTAAGGTTAGGTTTTATTTTACAGGAAAAATTGTATTTATTTTAACTAGGTAGTTAGTAAATAGATAATAACTATTTACTAACTATTCTACCTAGTTAAAATAAATACAAACTTGCCTGTAAAATAAAAATAAACCCTAAGATAGATACAATGTAACTATTAGTTATATTGTAGCTATCTTAGGGTTTATTTCTTAGGTACAGTATTTAGTTTTAAATAGGAATTATTTAGTTATTAATAGTAGGTTTTATTTAGATTTATTTTAATTATATTTAAGTTAGGGGTGTTAGGGTTAGACTTAGGTTTAGGGGTTAATAAATAAAGTATAGTGGAGGGGACGTTGGGGGCGTCAGATTAGGGGTTAATAAATGTAGGTAGGTGGTGGCGATGTTAGGGGCGTCAGATTAGGGGTTAATAATATTTAACTAGTGTTTGCAATACGGGAGTGCGGCGGTTTAGGGGTTAATATGTTTATTATAGTGGCGGCGATGTCCAGAGCGGCAGATTAGGGGTTAATAAGTATAATGTAGGTGTCGGCGATGTCGGGGGCGGCAGATTAGGGGTTAATAAGTGTAAGATTAGGGGTGTTCATGTTAGGGTGTTAGGTGTAAACATAAATTTTCTTTCCCCATAGGAATCAATGGGGCTGCGTTACTGAGCTTTACGCTGCTTATTGCAGGTCTTAGGCTTTTTTTCAGCTGGCTCTCCCCATTGATGTCTATGGGGATATCATGCACGTAAAACCAGCTCACCACTGACTTAAGCAGTGCTGGTATTGGAGTGCGCTATGGAGCACAATTTTGCTCTACGCTCACTTCTTCCCTGTTAACGCCGGGTTTATGAAAACCTGTAATACCAGCGCTGTAAGTAAGTAAGCGGTGACAATAACGTGCAAGTTAGCACCGAGCAGCTCTTACCGCAAAACTCGTAATCTAGCCGTTACTTAGAAGCTTCCAGTTTAGCTCTGTTTAAAAGGTTATGTAACACCCACTGCAAGTGGGAAATATCAGACACTACCCCCCCCCCCCTGCATATGAAAAAACTCTTTACACAAAGTATCAATAGATTCTCTCCTGCTAGTGATTTTTTACTGCTAGCAGATATCTGGCACTTCTTTAGCCTATAAATTCACCCTTCAAAGTCCAAGGATTAGCAAATCTATGTCTTTTTTCATTTGCAGTGATTAGAGTTGCACTGGATTAGTAAATCATTTTTGCATGCTTTTAAAGGGACAATACAGTTTTTATACGCACAATACAAATCAGCAATAACGCATTAAGGGCTAGAAAGTGGAGTGCTAATTTATCCCGTGCCCGTAAACGGGTAAATTCACCCATTTACGGGCGTGCGATAAATAACCAGCTATTACAAGTGGCTAGTTATTGCTACCGCCAAAATTAAGTATATTTTACTTTTTTTTATTTTTAAAAAATGTAGCTGTTTTTTTTTTTTTTTAAATAAAAAATAACTGCACAAAGCAGTTTTTAGGGGTTAAAAGTGGGATGTTAGAAAACAAACGGCACTGAAAAGTGCCTTTACATTGCGCTCTACACATATAAACTCATAAATATATGTACATAATCATATACATATAAATTTAAGATCTGCTGCCCATCGCTGCATGTCTTACCCCCTTTGCTGCGCTAAAACGATGCTCCCATTGGAGCCTATGAAAGTGTGCTGTCTTGAGCACAATGCTTCTGTCCAATGTGAACGTAAGGTTGTGTTCGCATTGCACTTCACTTGTAATACCAACGCACATTAGCATGCGCTGATATTACAAAGTGGAGCGCAAATATAACCTTCGCAAAAGCAATATTTTGCGCTCCACTTGTGATCTGGCCCTAAATTAGAAAAGCTATGCATACATTTTAAAAAAAAGTTGCAAAAGCAGTTAACTCCGTAATTTAATCTCGTTTACTGTAACCAGTTAGAGACAGATATATGTGTGGAATGTTGTTGCTCAGGGTTATGGATTGTGTGGGATGCACTTCTGCCTCTCTAGAGTCACATTACAGGAAAAAAAGAGCAAAATAAATAATTAAAGTACATTACATTGTTTTTTATGTCCCATTATTAAGCATTTCATGGAGAATACATTTTTTGAGTTTAATGTTCCTTCAATCCCCTTTCTTGGATACTTAAGATCTCTCTCATTTCAAATTTTATGCATACACCCTTTCAACATTGGCCAGAATGTAATTTTTGCTTTATTTGATTATTTGTAATATTAATAAAGTTTGTTAGAAGTAATAAATGCAAACAAATGCACATTTGACATTACTCATTTTTATTAAACACAATTATCAAATACATCAAGGTCCAAAATGCACTATAGCAATAACTAAATCAGTTAAAATTAGGTGATAACAATCTTAACTCCCAAGGGAAATAAAACAAAGCAACTGTCATTTTACTAAACAGTTTTCATTTAGAAAAAAAAATGATGAAAGGCTAAATCATGAATATTCTTTTAAAACTTTATTGAAAAAAAAAGAAGAAAAGAATAAAAAAAACGAGCATATTGGAAAAGAGCCATTTTACAATAAAGCCATCGACTAGCTCCATCCAACTTCTGCAGCTTGATGCTCATCTCATCCAAGTGGAAGCACATTTTTAGAGCCAATTTTTTTTAAACTAATCTTTTATATAAACTCATGGGTTGTTTTTCTTTGATCATAGTGCTTGTATTCAAAATATTTTCTTTTATTAAGTGATTTATGCAAATTTGCAATCATTTAGAACTTTAGATTTATCTTATGTTACAATTATATTAGCTTCTCATTGAAGCCTGGTATTCAAAACATCGACAAAAAACAATGAAAAACTGCCTGCTTGGGTTCGATATCTACAAAAAAAGGAGCTGACCCACGAAGTGTCGAAGAGTGACAATGTGTCTTCCAAAGAATATATTGATTGCAGCTTCTGCAAAACATCGCCACTCATCGGCACTATCAGCGCGGGGGCGGAGGCACATTTGAATTGTTCCAACACAGTACAGACAGTGTGTTCATTAAAACAAAAAACGATTTCTGTGTAGGAACACTTCAAATATTACACACCTAACCTTACTGAACCTTCACTACCTGCTCACACTGGAAAATATATCCACTGAAAAGGTGGTAAGACAAATATGTCTGAAACCCTGTACCTAAACTGCAGGGCTGTCCATGGGATATATCAAACTACCGGCAATGTATCCCAATTAAAATGCAGGATACTCGCCTGGAACACCCAGCTAACTCCCACAAAACGCCTAAATCTATGTCATGTCATCACTATACCTGTCTAATAAAGATGTGCAGCCAAGACATTTTCTTTAGGATGAAATTTTAATTCGGTATATTCAAGGAAATTTGTTTCTTCAAATATTTGGTGACTGTATTATTCTGTATTTAAGTTAAACAAATGTAAATGTTTTAAAATGTTCCACCTGTAGCTACAATACTTACCTTACTATGCTCTGGATAGCGTGCTAAGGTAAGTATTAACTCCTTTAAAAAAAATAAACGGCTAGATTTAGAGTTCTGTGGCCAAAGGGGTGCGTTAGCTACGCGTGCTTTTTCCCCCCGCACCTTTTAAATACCGCTGGTATTTAGAGTTCACAGAAGGGCTGCGTTAGGCTCCAAAAAGGGAGCGTAGAGCATATTTACCGCCACTGCAACTCTCAATACCAGTGGTGCTTACGAACGCGGCCAGCTTAAAAAACGTGCTTGTGCACGATTCCCCCATAGGAAACAATGGGGCAGTTTGAGCTGAAAAAAAACCTAACACCTGCAAAAAAGCAGCGTTCAGCTCCTAACGCAGCCCCATTGTTTCCTATGGGGAAACAGTTTCTAAGTCTGCACCTAACACCCTAACATGTACCCCGAGTCTAAACACCCCTAACCTTATACTTATTAACCCCTAATCTGCCGCCCCCGCTATCGCTGACCCCTGCATATTATTATTAACCCCTAATCTGCTGCTCCGTACACCGCCGCAACCTACGTTATCCATATGAACCCCTAATCTGCTGCCCCTAACCCCCGCCGACCCCTATATTATATTTATTACCCCCTAATCTGCCCCCCCCAACGTCGCCACTACCTACCTACAATTATTAACCCCTAATCTGCCGACCGGACCTCACCGCTACTCTAATAAATGTATTAACCCCTAAAGCTAAGTCTAACGCTAACACCCCCCTAAGTTAAATATAATTTTTATCTAACGAAATAAAATAAATCTTATTAAATAAATTATTCCTATTTAAAGCTAAATACTTACCTGTAAAATAAACCCTAATATAGCTACAATATAAATAATAATTATATTGTAGCTATTTTAGGATTAATATTTATTTTACAGGCAACTTTGTATTTATTTTTAACCAGGTACAATAGCTATTAAATAGTTAAGAACTATTTAATAGCTACCTAGTTAAAATAATTACAAAATTACCTGTAAAATAAATCCTAACCTAAGTTACAATTAAACCTAACACTACACTATCAATAAATTAATTAAATAAACTACCTACAATTATCTACAATTAAACCTAACACTACACTATCAATAAATAAATTAAATACAAATACCTACAAATAAATACAAATAAATACACTAACTAAAGTACAAAAAATAAAAAAAGAACTAAGTTACAAAAAATAAAAAAAGAACTAAGTTACAAAAAAAAATAATAATTTACAAACATTATAAAAATATTACAACAATTTTAAGCTAATTACACCTACTCTAAGCCCCCTAATTAAATAACAAAGCCCCCAAAATAAAAAAATGCCCTACCCTATTCTAAAATAATAATTGAAAAGCTCTTTTACCTTACCAGCCCTTAAAAGGGCCTTTTGCGGGGCATGCCCCAAAGAATTCTGCTCGTTTGCCTGTAAAAAAAACATACAATACCCCCCAACATTACAACCCACCACCCACATACCCCTAATCTAACCGAAACCTCCCTTAAATAAACCTAACACTAAGCCCCTGAAGATCTTCCTACCTTGTCTTCACAACGCCGGGTATCACCGATCCGTCCAGAAGAGGGTCCGAAGTCTTCCTCCTATCCGGGGCTGAAGAGGTCCATCATCCGGCTGAAGTCTTCATCCAAGCGGGGGCTGAAGAGGTCCATCATCCGGCTGAAGTCTTCATCCAAGCGGGGGCTGAAGAGGTCCATCACCCGGCTGAAGTCTTCTATCAAGCGGCATCTTCAATCTTCTTTCTTCCGGCTCCATCTTCATCCCGCCGACGCGGAACATCCATCCTGGCCGACGACTTCCCGACGAATGACGGTTCCTTTAAGGGAAGTCATCCAAGATGGCGTCCCTCGAATTCCGATTGGCTGATAGGATTCTATCAGCCAATCGGAATTAAGGTAGGAAAATTCTGATTGGCTGATGGAATCAGCCAATCAGATTCAAGTTCAATCCGATTGGCTGATTGGATCAGCCAATCAGATTGAGCTTGCATTCTATTGGCTGATTGGAACAGCCAATAGAATGCAAGCTCAATCTGATTGGCTGATTGGATTGATTTTTAGTTCTTTTTTTTATAATTGTAGGTAGTTTATTTAATTTATTTATTGATAGTGTAGTGTTAGGTTTAATTGTAAGTTAGGTTAGGATTTATTTTACAGGTAATTTTGTAATTATTTTAACTAGGTAGCTATTAAATAGTTATTAACTATTTAATAGCTATTGTACCTGGTTAAAATAAATACAAAGTTGACTGTAAAATAAATATAAATCCTAAAATAGCTACAATATAATTATAATTTATATTGTAGCTATATTAGAGTTTATTTTACAGGTAAGTATTTAGCTTTAAATAGGAATAATTTATTTAATAAGATTTATTTTATTCTGTTAGATTAAAATTATATTTAATTTAGGGGGTGTTAGTGTTAGAATTAGCTTTAGGGGTTAATACATTTATTAGAGTAGCGGTGAGGTCTGGTCGGCAGATTAGGGGTTAATAATTGTAGGTAAGGTAGCGGCAACGTTGGGGGGGCAGATTAGGGGTTAATAAATATTATGTAGGGGTCGGCGGTGTTAGGGGCAGCAGATTAGGGGTACATAGGGTTAATGTAGGTTGCGGCGGTGTGCGGTCGGCAGATTAGGGGTTCAAATTTTTTATTAGAGTGGCGGCGATGTGGGGGGGCCTCGGTTTAGGGGTACATAGGTAGTTTATGGGTGTTAGTGTACTTTAGAGCACAGTAGTTAAGAGCTTTATGAACCGGCGTTAGCCCAGAAAGCTCTTAACTCCTGGCTTTTCTCTGCGGCTGGAGTTTTGGTAGTTAGATTTCTAAAGCTCACTTCAGCCAAGACTCTAAATACCGGCATTAGAAAGATCCCATTGAAAAGATAGGCTACGCAATTGGCGTAGGGGGATCTGCGGTATGGAAAAGTTGCGGCTGGAAAGTGAGCGTTAGACCCTTTCCTGACTGACTCTAAATACCAGCGGGCTGCCAAAACCAGCGTTAGGACCCCCTAACGCTGGTTTTGACGGCTAACGCAGAACTCTAAAACTAGGCGAAAGTAAATTATGAACCCTGGCACTTTTTTTGTTTTCTTTCATTTTCGTTGTGCATTCATTCAATTTAAAAAAAAAAAAAACAACTTCCTATTATAACTATAGGAGCGATGTCAATGCATTTATAAAAATGTTAAAATAATATGTATTGTACAAGAAAATACATATAATTTAAAGTATTATATATATTTTTTGGATGTGTTCTTTTTATTACTTTAAACATAAATATATCATTTACAATATAAAGGTATGTTATAAAAGACAGTAGCAGAAAATTTATGTTTCCGCTACTAACTTTGATAACATAATTATATATTTTAAATTAAATATTTATGTTTAAAATAATAAAAAACGCACAAAAGACTGTTTAAATTCTATAGAATAATTTAAATAGTATGCATTATATAGGAAAATGCATATCATTTAAACATTGTATATAAATGTAATGCTACTCTAAACTATTAATACCTTATGCGCCCTCACCCCCAGTGCAACCTAAACTCGCAACACTATTAATCCCTAATCTGCCATAACCCAATAACCTAAACACCCCCTAACCTATTAACCCCTAAACTGCCAAAACTTTACCGCAAGAAACCCCTAGCCTATTAATCCCTAAATCACCAATACCCAACTACAAGAAACCCCTAACCTATTAACCCCTAAACTTACCTCACCGCAAGAAACCCCCTGACCTATTAACCGCTAAACCGCCAATACCCCACTGCAAGAACCCCCCCAGCCTATTAACCCCTAATCTGCCAATAGTCCACTACAAGAAACCCCCTAACGTATTACCATAACCCCATCACAAACTATCACAATACCCCTACACTACTTAACCCCCTAACAGCTAACCCCCCAAAGCTCCTAAACTAACACCCCTTAAGTTACACAAAATAAAAAAAAAATAAAAAAATTACAGAAAATATAAAACACACTACAAAAATAAACAAACACTACAAAAAATAAAAACTCCAAACAGTAAGGCCTATCCTAACACTAAAGTCCCCTTAAAAAAGGCCCACTACAAAATAAAAAACCCTATACTAACACTAACACATATTCTAACCTAAACAGGTAATTTTGTACGGCATTTCACTTGGTAAAAAAATAAAATTCTATTATAAAACCAAAGTAACCCCCCTCCACCCCCATATAAAAAGCCTATGTTAAAAAACCTTAACTAAGAATTGTCCTGATAAGGGCATTTGGTAGAACATTGCCCTAAAGTTATTATAGCTATTTTTTTATTTTTTTTTAAATCCTATTCTAAATAAAACCTAGACTAAAAAAAAAACATATCCTAAAAAATAGATTGCCATGAGAAGGACATTTGGTAGGGCATTGTCCTTTGATGAGCATTTGGTAGGGCATTGCCCTAAAGTTTTACAGCTGTTTTGCCCTGAAATAAAAATGTTAAAAAATCACCTAAAAACAAACAAATATCTTCTTAACAAAAGATTGCCCTGATAAGGGCATTTGGTTGAGCATTGCTCTTAAAAGTGCAGCTGCTTCTCCAAGACAATGCTCCTCTTCTATCTTCATCCATAGCAGTGGTCCTTCTTCCCTCTTCAGCCATGGCAGCGCTCAGCTGGGGATGTCCTCTCTCATTCGACCGGTCTTCATCTAACTTCCATCTTCTGAACTTTTCATCTTTGGATCTTTCATCGCCAACGTCCTTTTCATGCGGTCACCACCATACTGAAGTTTGAATACGGGGTACCCCCTTATATAGGGGTACCCTTGAATTTCTAATAGCTGTTTTTTAAAATCAGCCAATAAAAAAGCTTTCATTCTATTGGCTGATTTGAATTTGGTTTTGAAAATCAGCCAATAGAAATGCAAGGGCACCACTATATAAGGGGGTACCTCTCATTCAAAATTCAGTATGCGTCGGTGACTGCATGAAGAGGACGTCGGTGACGGAAGACCCAGATGAGGAAATGAGAAGGTCAAAAGATGGATGAAGACTGTTCAAGTAGAAGAGGCCATCCCCAGTGGAATGCTGCCATGACTGAAAAGGGAAGAAGGACCACCACTATGGATGAAGACAGAAGAGGAGTTCCGCATTGAGAGTAGCAGTTACCCACCTAGGAGCCGGATTTAAGTTGGTTGAGTACCATCTTTGGGGTTTAGAGATAAGCTTTTTTTTGTGTGGGTATTTTATATTTGGATAGTTTTCTGTAGTGAAGTGTTCCATCCCTCCCTCTCCCTTCAATTTTTGTTCTGTAGCGTAGGGTTACTCCCACTCCCTCCCCCTTCGACGCAGGGCTGCCTACCCTGCCTTCCATCCCATAACTGCTGCTGTCTGTAACAATCTGACAATCTGCCCTCATTTGGTAAAGGGAGCATGATCAATAATCTTAGCTGTCAGAGCGGACAACTGGGTTTGCAGCATAAGGCAGAAGGTAGGACGTAGCTACTATGTCAACAGGGTATGCTAAGCAAAGTACCTAGCTACGTCCATATGTCTTAAAGGGTTAAGCCCTCACTGAACCACAAATCAAACTGTGGATATCTATTGCTGCCTTATAATCATTTTAACACAGGAACATTCTTTTGAAAGAAGATGATCTCATCTTTCCAAAAAGGGGTCCCATGGGGTTTGATAGAGGGGCTATTTAATTACCCATATGCCTCAAGTGATCACTGTAGCCACGCCATAGAACATCTGTTAGCCACCTGAGCATGGCCCCTCATTTGAAAGATGTATCTCTCTACTTTTAAAATTATATAAATGCCTCCATTTTAATTCTTATATGGGGGTACTAGGGTCTCTGTTAGTGCCCAGAGCCTCTAAAATGTACTTATTAGTCAGATGATTGTCCTGTAGCACTCACTTTATCTGGAGGGGCACAAGACCACACATTGAACAAATGAATCCCGAGTTGTATTAAGATATTAAAGGGAAGGAAGACTTCCATTTGGGGTGGAGCTACACAGACACCTAAATCAGCATCAGCGTCATGTTTGAACGCTCGGATTATCATCCACCCCTGACACAAGCCGTATAGCCTCTATCTGTTAGGGGCATACTGAGGCAGCAGGCGGTAGCCTGCAAGCATCGGAGCTCTAAAGGCCATATTTGGCCACAAGAAGAATCCCCATCCACTACCACAGAGGCTCACACCTTCTGCTTTCTGCATAGCCAGAATCCTTACCCCTGGAGGATCAAGAGTGGCTGCCTGGTCCAGCCAGTACCCACCGGAGGCGCTTCCATGCATTGGAGTTAAAGCAGATAAAGAGTGGCTGCCTGGTTTAGCCAGTCCCTGACGGAGACGCCGACCT
Organism: Bombina bombina; assembly: GCF_027579735.1. Classification (NCBI taxonomy): domain Eukaryota; kingdom Metazoa; phylum Chordata; class Amphibia; order Anura; family Bombinatoridae; genus Bombina; species Bombina bombina. Next base: position 646,808,637 of record NC_069504.1, read on the forward strand.
TACAGTGGTTCCACAAAACCCAGCTGAGCCAAAACGCTATCCCTGCCACACTATTCTGCCGCTTGAAGTTGATGCTGTTTTCCCGCGGAGGGATCCAAGGGAGATGCCAATACCTTGCGGCATTAGAAGGTACGAAGGGAAGAATCAGCAGATTTGGACACCAAACACATCCAAGCTGAGGTCTTAACACAGAAGCACTGATTGTGCACTTACTGTGGAGATGCATACCTCAAGATCCTCACAACTTCTGTTGGGTGTTAAACGCAAGTAACTTACTACCTTTCTACAGGGCAAAATAGTGTATTGGCTGTAAAGGCATTGAACTCCTTGTTATAATGTATATACTCAGAAAAGGGCTTGTGGCCTGACCGCTACCAGATGTTACCCTAAAAAACTAATTGGCGGTGTTATTTAAAGAATAACCTTGGAAGGCAATAAAAAACAAACTCTCTATACATAAAGCCAAGTCCAATTGTTTCCAATTTGCACTGCCACATTATCTATATAGAGCTCGAACCTACAGTGGTGCTTTGACTTTTATACTCAAACTAACTGTTTGGAGACACTATTTTTCTTTTCCAGAGTAATGCAAAGTATAAACATTATACTGTTCTTTTGAGTAGATGGTAGATTATTAGGATGCATAAGCAATACATTTGCTATTTAGATAAGCTATTTTGTATTGTAAGTTTAAAAGGGGTATCCTATGCACGCTATATAAGTATGTCATTTCACTGTTTTCTCTTGTCATAAGTTTACTTTGCTATCCCTGCCAGCTGATAAAATATTATCCTATATTTGGTGCTGGACACTTTCAGTGCCCTAATAACGTACTATAAATTATCTGCATTGCAGTGTTTAGCACATCTACAGATTTTCAGTATTATTGAGGCTCTTTAGACCCTGATAAGGATCTCACTATATTTGTCCTATAAAACCTCTATAAAAAGAGAAACTAGCTCCATAACTTGGCCATTAATTTTTCATTTGGGCTAATAATAATAATAATATCAGTTTTCAATTAATCGCAGGCTCTTAGAATTATTTTTCTGTTTTATTAGGTCCCACTCTAAGTCTCTCTTATATTCACTCTCTCACCTAAAGATTTTCTTTAAAAGGGAATCACACTTATCTGTATTTTACCCAGAAGCCAGCACTATTGGCAGGATAATTTTTTTTTATGTTCACTATATACATGGTATTTTCTTTATGCACTTACCTTAATGGAACAATTTGTTACTCAGGTGAAACAGAGTTCACCCATAATGCCTCCTAAAGATAAAAAAAACAAAGTATCAGATTTAAGTACGGATTCTATCTCCGAAAATATGACCCCTATACATGACTATCAAGCTTTGATAACGCATTTGAATCAGCTTTTTACCCCTCAATTTGATACAATTAAAAAAGAGCTATCTGGCATTTCAACCAAAACCGGTTCCCTATCAGCTGAGGTTAAAGAATTTGCCCCCAGATTGTTAGAAGCATAGAATATAATATCTGATCTGGAAGATTTAGTAAACACACAAGAAAACACGCTCTCTAAACAAGAATCTAAAATCCAAAATTTACAACTACGCCTGGAGGATCACTCCATGTTTAACAATATTAGAATTGTAGGCCTTCCAGAAACCTTGGAATACGAAAATGTATTAAGTTTTAACTCTACGTTACTCCCTCAAGCCCTAGGATTTCCTCCCTAACAGCTACCCCTAGCAATAGAAAGGGCACACAGAGTAGGCCCCAGGAAACTCAATAAAGATGGTACAACAAAAAGTAGAATGTGTATCTTTAAACTTCTTAGATTCCAAGATAAGCTTGAAATGTTAAAATTATTTTAAAAATTTCAAATATTCACTATCGCAAATAAAAAAAATTACTATTCCAGGACTTCTCAAATGAGACTGCCCTAAAGAGAAAAAATATAGCTCCATTTTGAACTCAAATGATAAATAAAAGGTTTAAATGCACGCATGCTGTACCCAGCAAAAAATGGCAACAGGTCAGTTCTGAACACTATAGCAGAAGCCAAAGAATATATCATCGGTATATAACACTGCAACATAGTTGAAATATGTTTTCTTTGACATCCCCCTATAATTTAGATATAAATGGTTTATGTATGTATATTAAGTAATCTGTATAACATCCTGGATGGTTTGATTATTCACTATAATGCACATAAGTTTACAACTTCCCTCTATACGCCCTTCTTCTATTCCCCCGTCCTTTACTGCTTCTTCACTTTAATTTAATAAGAGGCCTAATTTTAAATAAAATACGATATTGTCTGAGCGAAAATTTTAAAATCACTTCCTTGAATATTGGAGGAATATCATCCCAAATAAAACATAAAGTCATGATAAAAAAAACTAAGCAAACTTGATCCAAGTGTGGTTCTTTTCCAAGAAACACACCTTAAAGATGTTGAAATCTCTAAACTAAAATCCAAATGGGTAGGAAAAGTTATTGCTACACCCTGCATTAATAGAACGTGTGGAGTAGCTATTTTAATTAACAAAAAATTAACATATAAGATTATTAATGTAGACAAAGATGTAGAAGCAAGATATATCTTATAACAAATCCAAATCAATGATATTACATTCATAATTTGTAATATATATATATACACACGCACAAAATACATTTTCCTCTGAATTCTGGGAAAAAATTAAGGCTAAACTCTTTAATTTCATTAACTAAAATCTTATTGTAGGAGGCGATTTTAACATATCTCTATGCCCCAAGCTAGATAGATTTGTTAAAAGAAATAGAAGAGAGTATAATAAGTATGCTAAGTATTTTAAACATTTTTGTAACAAACTGAAATGAATAGATATCTGGAGGATCAAAAATCCCGATACGTGTACATTTACGTGTGAATCCAAGGCTCACAAAACCTTCTCCAGAATAGATTATCTATTGATATCTGAATCTTTATCCATTTTAAAAGTAAAGCCCCAAATAAGTGACATAATGGTATCGGATCATGCAATTATATCAGTTCTATTTGATACATTGGGTAGTCCTAAAGGTAAAAATCAAAGTTTCTTTTTCCCGACAATAATTCCAGATTTATACTCTGGATGAAGCAGAAATGGAAAGACTATTGTACACATAACATAGCTTATTATAATAGGATATAGACTTTCTGGGAAGCCTCAAAGGCTGTATTACGAGGTGAGATTAAATATATCTATATATATATATATATATATATACACACACACACTAGGAATAAAAAAGCCAAGGCTAGGGAAATTCAGCTTGCTAATTAAGTCAGAAACGCGTATAGGAAATATTCCATGGAACATAGTCAAGATAATTAGTACAATTACATTAAAGTTAGACAAGATAGGGATCTATTTTTTAAACAAAAATGCCAAGAAGAATCAAAGACCAATCTTCACTATAGAGGGTTCCACGAATGTTCTGCAAAGTACTTAGCCAAATTAGTCAAAAATAAAAACTTTATTCTAGCTATTAAAGAGGGAAATAATAGATATACTGAATTTAAAAGATATAAGTAAAGTCTTCTACACTTACTATCAGCAATTATATACGGGGTGAAATACGAACAAGCTTAATCAAGAAGACTTCTGGTCCAAAATTAAAATCCCTAAGATTACAGAGTATGAATTTACAGCATTAAATATGCCTAATACAATTGACAAGATAACAAAGGCGATAGAGGGCTAAATTAAACAAAGCCGCAGGACCGGATTGTCTACCAGTAGAGTACCTGAAAATATTATTGGATGATATTAAAGCTACTCTAGAAAAACTTTTTAACAATTATTTCCTACTCAATAATCCTACAAAATACTTCTCTGCTGCAAATATATCTATCATACTTAAAAAAAGGTAAACAATAGTGAGTCCTGAACACTGATTATAAAATTTTAGCTTCCATTCTTGCAGCCAGGCTTACTACATGTTTAGATGATATCATACATTCAGATCAAACAAGCTTTATGCAAGCAAGGAACTCCTCTAAAATATTCGTAAGGTTATAAAATTTCTGGACCATATGTGGAATATAGGGAGAGATAGTTATAGTCAAGGCAGAAAAGATTCAGCAATTATTACTCTTGATGCCGAGAAGGCCTTTGACTCGATTGCATGGGAACATTTATTCAGATCAATTTCTGAATTTGGATATAAGGACCATTTTCTTCTCTTTATTCATAATATATATAATTATCCAATATCATATCTACTAATCAACGGGACTCTCACCCCAAAAATAGTTTAAGGAAGAGGCACAAGACAGGGATGTCCTTTATCCCCTCTTCTTTTCAATATAGCTCTTGAGCCTCTAGCAATCTGGTTAAGGGATAATCTGGAAGGGATAAGGCTAGGGAAACATACGGCTAGATTTAGAGATTTGTCGGTAAGGACCCGCGTAGCTAACGCTGGCTTTTTTCTGGCCGCACTATAAAAATAACTCTGGTATTGAGAGTCCACATAAAGGCTGCGTTAGGCTCCAAAAAAGGAGCGTAGAGCATATTTAACGCAGCTTCAACTCTCGATACCAGAGTTGCTTACAGACGCGGCCAGCCTCAAAAACGTGCTCGTGCACGATTCCCCCATAGGAAACAATGGGGCTGTTTGAGCTGAAAAAAAACCTAACACCTGCAAAAAAGCCGCGTTCAGCTCCTAACGCAGCCCCATTGTTTGCTATGGGGAAACACTTCCTACGTCTGCACCTAACACCCTAACATGTACCCCGAGTCTAAACACCCCTAGCCTTACACTTATTAACCCCTAATCTGCCGCCCCCGCTATCGCTGACCCCTGCATATTATTTTTAACCCCTAATCTGCCGCTCCGTAAACCGCTGCTACTTACATTATCCTTATGTACCCCTAATCTGCTGCCCCTAACACCGCCAACCCCTATATTATATTTATTAACCCCTAATCTGCCCCCCACAACGTCGCCTCCACCTGCCTACACTTATTAACCCCTAATCTGCCGAGCGGACCGCACCGCTATCATAATAAAGTTATTAACCCCTAATCCGCCTCACTAACCCTATAATAAATAGTATTAACCCCTAATCTGCCCTCCCTAACATCGCCGACACCTAACTTCAATTATTAACCCCTAATCTGCCGACCGGAGCTCACCGCTATTCTAATAAATGTATTAACCCCTAAAGCTAAGTCTAACCCTAACACTAACACCCCCCTAACTTAAATATAATTTAAATCTAACGAAATTAATTAACTCTTATTAAATAAATTATTCCTATTTAAAGCTAAATACTTACCTGTAAAATAAATCCTAATATAGCTACAATATAAATTATATTTATATTATAGCTATTTTAGGATTAATATTTATTTTACAGGTAACTTTGTATTTATTTTAACAAGGGACAATAGCTATTAAATAGTTAAGAACTATTTAATAGCTAAAATAGTTAAAATAATTACAAATTTACCTGTAAAATAAATCCTAACCTAAGTTACAATTAAACCTAACACTATACTATCATTAAATTAATTAAATAAAATACCTACAATTACCTACAATTAAACCTAACACTACACTATCAATACATTAATTAAATACAATACCTACAAATAACTACAATGAAATAAACTAACTAAAGTACAAAAAATAAAAAAGAACTAAGTTACAAAAAATAAAAAAATATTTACAAACATATGAAAAATCTTACAACAATTTTAAACTAATTACACCTACTCTAAGCCCCCTAATAAAATAACAAAGACCCCCAAAATAAAAAATGCCCTACCCTATTCTAAATTACTAAAGTTCAAAGCTCTTTTACCTTACCAGCCCTGAACAGGGCCCTTTGCGGGGCATGCCCCAAGAAGTTCAGCTCTTTTGCCTGTAAAAAAAAAACCATACAATACCCCCCCCAACATTACAACCCACCACCCACATACCCCTAATCTAACCCAAACCCCCCTTAAATAAACCTAACACTAAGCCCCTGAAGATCATCCTACCTTGTCTTCACCTCACCGGGTATCACCGATCGGTCCTGGCTCCAAAATCTTCATCCAACCCAAGCGGGGGCTGGCGATCCATCATCCGGTGGCTGAAGAGGTCCAGAAGAGGCTCCAAAGTCTTCATCCTATCCGGGAAGAAGAGTAGATCCGGACCGGCAACCATCATCTTCCAAGCGGCATCTTCTATCTTTATCCGATGAGGACCGGCTCCATCTTGAAGACCTCCACCGCGGACCCATCTTCATCCGGCGACGTCCAACTGAAGAATGACGGTTCCTTTAAGGGATGTCATCCAAGATGGCGTCCCTCGAATTCCGATTGGCTGATAGGATTTTATCAGCCAATCGGAATTAAGGTAGGAATATTCTGATTGGCTGATGGAATCAGCCAATCAGAATCAAGATCAATCCGATTGGCTGATCCAATCAGCCAATCAGATTGAGCTCGCATTCTATTGGCTGATCGGAACAGCCAATAGAATGCGAGCTCAATCTGATTGGCTGATTGGATCAGCCAATCGGATTGAACTTGATTCTGATTGGCTGATTCCATCAGCCAATCAGAATATTCCTACCTTAATTCCGATTGGCTGATAAAATCCTATCAGCCAATCGGAATTCGAGGGACGCCATCTTGGATGACGTCCCTTAAAGGAACCGTCATTCTTCAGTTGGACGTCGCCGGATGAAGATGGGTCCGCGGTGGAGGTCTTCAGGATGGAGCCGGTCCTCATCGGATGAAGATAGAAGATGCCGCTTGGAAGATGATGGTTGCCGGTCCGGATCTACTCTTCTTCCCGGATAGGATGAAGACTTTGGAGCCTCTTCTGGACCTCTTCAGCCACCGGATGATGGATCGCCAGCCCCCGATTGGGTTGGATGAAGATTTTGGAGCCAGGACCGATTAGTGATACCCGGTGAGGTGAAGACAAGGTAGGATGATCTTTAGGGGCTTAGTGTTAGGTTTATTTAAGGGGGGTTTGGGTTAGATTAGGGGTATGTGGGTGGTAGGTTGTAATGTTGGGGGGGTATTGTATGTTTTTTTTTACAGGCAAAAGAGCTGAACTTCTTGGGGCATGCCCTGCAAAGGGCCCTGTTCAGGGCTGGTAAGGTAAAAGAGCTTTGAACTTTAGTAATTTAGAATAGGGTAGGGCATTTTTTATTTTGGGGGTCTTTGTTATTTTATTAGGGGGCTTAGAGTAGGTGTAATTAGTTTAAAATTGTTGTAATATTTTTCGTAAGTTTGTAAATATTTTTTAATTTTTTGTAACTTAGTTCTTTTTTATTTTTTGTACTTTAGTTAGTTTATTTAATTGTATTTATTTGTAGGTATTGTATTTAATTAATGTATTGATAGTGTAGTGTTAGGTTTAATTGTAGGTAATTGTAGGTATTTTATTTAATTAATTTAATGATAGTATAGTGTTAGGTTTAATTGTAACTTAGGTTAGGATTTATTTTACAGGTAATTTTGTAATTATTTTAACTATTTTAGCTATTAAATAGTTCTTAACTATTTAATAGCTATTGTACCTGGTTAAAATAAATACAAAGTTACCTGTAAAATAAATATTAATCCTAAAATAGCTATAATATAATTATAATTTATATTGTAGCTATATTAGGATTTATTTTACAGGTAAGTATTTAGCTTTAAATAGGAATAATTTATTTAATAAGAGTTAATTAATTTCGTTAGATTTAAATTATATTTAAGTTAGGGGGTGTTAGTGTTAGGGTTAGACTTAGCTTTAGGGGTTAATACATTTATTAGAATAGCGGTGAGCTCCGGTCAGCAGATTAGGGGTTAATAATTGAAGTTAGGTGTCGGCGATGTTAGGGAGGGCAGATTAGGGGTTAATACTATTTATTATAGGGTTAGTGAGGCAGATTAGGGGTTAATAACTTTATTATAGTAGCGGTGCGGTCCGCTCGGCAGATTAGGGGTTAATAAGTGTAGGCAGGTGGAGGCGACGTTGAGGGGGGCAGATTAGGGGTTAATAAATATAATATAGGGGTCGGCGGTGTTAGGGGCAGCAGATTAGGGGTACATAAGGATAACTTAAGTAGCGGCGCTTTGCGGTCGGCAGATTAGGGGTTAATTATTGTAGGTAGCTGGCTGCAACGTTGTGGGGGGCAGGTTAGGGGTTAATAAATATAATATAGGGGTCGGCGGTGTTAGGGGCAGCAGATTAGGGGTACATAAGGATAACGTAGGTGGCGGTCGGCAGATTAGGGGTTAAAAAAATTAAATCGAGTGGCGGCGATGTGGGGGGGCCTCGGTTTAGGGGTACATAGGTAGTTTATGGGTGTTAGTGTACTTTAGAGTACAGTAGTTAAGAGCTTTATGAACCGGCGTTAGCCCAGAAAGCTCTTAACTACTGACTTTTTTCTGCGGCTGGAGTTTTTGTCGTTAGAATTCTAACGCTCACTTCAGACACGACTCTAAATACCGGAGTTAGAAAAATCCCATTGAAAAGATAGGATACGCAATTGACGTAAGGGGATCTGCGGTATGAAAAAGTCGCGGCTGAAAAGTGAGCGTTAGACCCTTTTTTGAGTGACTCCAAATACCGGAGGTAGCCTAAAACCAGCGTTAGGAGCCTCTAACGCTGGTTTTCACGGCTACCGCCAAACTCCAAATCTAGGCCATAGTCTAAAAATTATTTTCTACACTGACGATCTTTTGATCTTCTAGGATAATATCATAAAAATAATACCTCTAAGCGGCAACAGAAGAAAAAAATAAATAAATATATATATATATATATATATATATATTTTTTTTTAAGATTGCTCCCAATAATAAAATCATATTCTCTATATCCAAAAACGTATACTTTTCCCCTTCCTAAGCTCGGAAAGCTTTACAGAATTTGTGCTATTAGACGAATTTCCGATATCCGGGATTTCGTGCTATATAGAACACTATTAAATCTATTACATTAAAATGTAAAAGCCTTGGAGCGGGGCGAGGATCTTTGATAGACGTTACAATAATCGGGGCACTAATATTATTCGCAAAATTTCATTTGAAGTATTGTACAATATCTCTTTTGTTTTAGTATAACTATAAAACACCAACACTGGTGGTAGAAGAATATATAAATATATTTTGAGTAGGTTACTCCAATATCTGTTTAAGTTATTATTGAAAATCTCGGTTTCGATATTTTTTGTTTTTTCTTCAGTGGGGTATTATTTCAATATACCCGGCGAGGTGTGAAATTGATACTTCAGTTGCTATTGTACCACCTGTTGGATATAAATAAAGGATTAAAAAAAAAAGAACAAATGAATCCCTTCTTCCATAAAAGGCTACTGTGTGTTTTGTATGCAGTCTTTAAGAAATAGAGCTTACTATGCAACTATCTAGTGTATAGTTAGGGCAGATGATCAAAATTACCATGGCTATATCCTTCAAAATAGAGCAGGATCTTACGTTCATTCAAAATAGGGAAGTCCCTGATTTCAAATAAGGGGTCTCTTTCTCCTCTAATAAATAAGGAGGAGATAGGGGTTATGTAACATTTTCTCTCTATCTCCATAGAAACAAATATCTGGTTTACAGTGTGCAAGAGATAACAATTTTTAACAATATAACCTGAATCCTAGGGGGACAAGTGACCCTTCATTTAAATGAGGGGCTTTTACCTTTTGAAATAAGAAGGCCCTTGTCCCTTTAAATCAAACAGGAGGAAATGGGAGCTCTATATAGCTGCCCTACCCCATAGCCAAAACTGCAGACACTGCTTTTTTGCAGGTGACATATTTGCCTTTATCGGGAATCACTGCAGTCTAGAGGAATCGTTCACCCCTTCCCCATTCATCTGTAGAGGAACATATGACAATAAGGAATCATATGTCCCTCTATGTGATGGGGGGACAAAATATGGACTAATAAAATGTCTCTCGTACCCACATTACTAAGATAGAGGAAGTGTCTCTGCTACTTGGCACTTCCATGGTGATGTCACACTCACCAAAGCCTTCAGCTGGGGAGGAACTTTAATACTGTGGGACCAGCTGGATAAGGGTCCAGAGAACAAATCATCAGTTAGCTCCCATTAGTACATTGCTGCTCCTGGGTCTATCTTGTAATCATTTTCAAAAAAGAATACCATTTCATACCCCTTTAAGCTATTAGAGGTATCTAATGGGAAGTTATGCAAAGCACTCTCAGAGTTAAATCCTACAACAGAATTATACAAACTTGTATTGTAGTTGACTGCAGACATATAGTGGAAACAGAAACTATGGTAAGCTGCATTACCTTATACCATAGTTCATTGAAACATTGCTCATTACTGATTGCAATAATATTTGATTATACTTTATTTAGTCTACAAAATAAAGTGGAAAACTCCTTGCCAAAGAAATCATTATTTATTAATTGTAGATGCATTCATTGTGTAATAAATTTTGTATTGTTTAGTGTCACCGCAGGTTACATTTTGGCTTGGTCAGCACATTACAAGGACATAATACAACTTTTTATTCTAACATCAGATTAATAAGAAACTAGGAACTTTGAATTAAAATTTGATAGAACTTGGCAGGAATAAACTCAATCATGTATATACTGTCTTCACTAGTAAACCATAAATTACTAAACGTATGTCATAAGTTGGAAGGCATGTTTTCTGCCTATTAATACACAGATGGTGCACACATGGTCTCTTCCATTCAGCAGGATATACCACAATCAACAATCAAACAAACTGAGTTAAAAAAATGAAAATTACTTTAACAGATAAATAAATATCACATACCAAATCCGCTTTCTACTGCACAAAAATAATACTTGACATATTAAATGTATTATTGTAAGTCTATGGTTACTTAACTTACTTATCAATGTGTATTAAATGAACATTAAAGGTCCATTAAATAAAGAAGGATTTAATAATTGATAAATGTACAATAAAGAAAGACAATGCAACTGCACTTACTTTGAATATGAAATGAGCAGTAGAATATTTTCTGGCAAATTTCAAAGTTAATACAATTTTCACTCCTCCTGGACCATGTGACAGTCATCAGCCAATCAAAAAATACATATATGTATTTACTTAGTACTTTTGCACAGGCTCAGGAGCTGGAGCCTTGGAAAGTGTGCATATGTATAAAAAGAATATGCATGTTTAAGCAATGGACGTATATTTGAAAGGTTTTTTTTCTAAATTGCATGCTTTACCTGAATCTTGAAACATTAATATTGACTTTAGTGGCCCTTTAATGTCATTTTTCAAAGCATCCTAAATTATTTACCACATTACAAAATATATGCATACAAAATAAATGTATTATATGAATTTACAACGATAATTTTGTTAGCAAAATGTATAAAGCCATATGAGTGTTGTTTATTTTTTCCCCCTTTACTGAGATCAATAAAGGATAGCAATAAATGAGCTCCTGCACTAATCAAGCAATACTTGTGCAGTATGTAGGAGGCCTAGGCTTCTGAATTCCACAGAATGCATTCCAACCTCTGTGGGTGGAGTTCAAAAACTAGAGTTTTCAGGTCTAAATTACAGAGGAAATTAATAAATAATGATGAAATTCATTGCATTTTTTGTCAATTAAAGTGAATGTCAACTTTCAAGAATGAGTGCCCTGTTTTTAAAAATACTATTGAAAACAGGGGCACTTTCACCCGTTTTGTTAAAATACTTACCTTTTCTTCTTGAAGCCTGAGAAGCGATTCCCCCTCCTGCCGCTTTACGTCAGCAATGACGATTACGGCTTCCTCCAATCACGGCGTTGCCTCAGGCAATGATTCCCCTGGGGGGGAAGCCATGATTGGAGGATGCCGTATTCGTCATTGCTGACGTAAGAAGAGATGAGTGGCATGAGGGGGAATCGCTTCTCCGGCTTTCAGAAGAAAAGGTAAGTATCTTAACAAAACCGGTAAAATGTAAACTTTTATGAATGAAAGTGCCCCTGTTTTTAATAGTATTTTTAAAAAACGGACACTCATTCTTGAAAGTTGACATTCACTATTTATATATATAAATATTTTTTGCAATGTCCTTTTAAAGGGAAATTATTTTTTTAGTTAGCAGATCTCTGTTCACCTTCAGAATAATTGAGGCGGAAATACTGGCCCTGCCATGCTGGGAGCCCACAGGTAACGGGGGCCACAACCTGTACAGCTTTTCAGGGCTAGTGGGCCTCTGTAAGGCCACTTTAACTGCTAGGGACCAGTGTCAGGGAGCAGAGGTAAACAATGGAGTGACCTGTGTGCACAGTGCATCTTGCAAGGTGTTCCGCTGCAGGCCAGGCAGTGGTGGTGGTGGTGGGGGGGGGGGGGGGTTAGGGGTTGTTTTCCCTCTAAGGCCAGTTTTGTGAGCGGCCCAGCAGTGTAACAGTTAATTACAGCCATTAGTAAACACTACAAAATGCAGACTGCAATATGTGGATCCCTTATTAAATGTTTCACTGCTGGGCCGCTTACAAAACTGGCCTTTGAGGGAACACTGGTTAGGGGGAAGTTTAGGGGCCACGGAGGCCTAGAACAACAATTGCTAGGGGGGCCTAGAAAAAAAAATGTTCAGCCCCTAATCTCTGTGTCAACAAGAAAAAAAGGGGGTTTATTTAAAGATGCTACACTCTTGTCTCTTACTAGCTAATCCCGTGTGGGTGAACTAATCTCTGTGTCCCCCAGCTGACACTGCTGAGACCTGGGAAGACTATGTAATGCAGTGTTTCACCAGATCATTGAGTACCCAAAATGACAGTACCAGGGCCTGGGAAGACTATATAGTGCAGTGTTTCAGCAGATCACTGGATCCCCCAGTTGACAGTACAAGGGCATGAGAAGACTATATAGTGCAGAGTTTCAGCAGATCACTGAGTCCCTAGTTGACAGTACAAGGGCCTGAGAAGACTGTGTAGTGCAGTGTTTGAGATCACTGGGTCCCCAGTTGACAGTACAAGAGCCTGAGAAGACTATGTAGTGTAGAGTATCAGCAGATCACTGGATCCCCCAGTTGACAGTACAAGGGCCTGAGAAGACTATGTAGTGCCGAGTTTTAGCAGATTATGGAGTCCCCAGTTGACAGTACAAGGGCCTGAGAAGACTATGTAGTGCAGAGTTTTAGCAGATTACGGAGTCCCCAGTTGACAGTACAAGGGACTAAGAAGAGTATGTAGTGCAGAGTTTTAGCAGATTAAGGATGAACCCAGTTGACAGTACAAGGGCCTGAGAAGACTGTGTAGTGCAGTGTTTGAGATCACTGGGTCCCCAGTTGACAGTACAAGAGCCTGAGAAGACTATGTAGTGTAGAGTATCAGCAGATCACTGGATCCCCCAGTTGACAGTACAAGGGCCTGAGAAGACTATGTAGTGCCGAGTTTTAGCAGATTATGGAGTCCCCAGTTGACAGTACAAGGGCCTGAGAAGACTATGTAGTGCAGAGTTTTAGCAGATTACGGAGTCCCCAGTTGACAGTACAAGGGACTAAGAAGAGTATGTAGTGCAGAGTTTTAGCAGATTAAGGATGAACCCAGTTGACAGTACAAGGGCCTGAGAAGACTATGTAGTGCAGAGTTTCAGCAGATCACTGGGTCCCCAGCTGACAGTACCAAGGCCTGAGAAGATTATGTAGTGCAGAGTTTCAGAAGATCACAGAGTCCCCAATTGTCAGTACAAGGGCCTTAGAAGACTAAGTAGTGCAGAGTTTCAGCAGATCACAGAGTTTCAGCATCACAAACACCACACTAAGTGCTAGATTGCGAGTGGAGCTCCTTTGTTAACTTTGCATGATGGAGGCTTTTTGCGCACATCGGGTTGTGCTCGTATTACAAGTTGGAAGGAAAAAGTTTGCGCGCGAGCATAAACCCGACGTGAGCAAAAAAGATATCGCAACCGCATTAACTTCTCCCATAGATGTCAATAGAGCGCAAAAATAAAAAACTCAAACATCCTTACTCGAGCGCTAATCCGACCGCGTATATTCAAGAGCGCTAAACCTGACATGAGATATGAATATTTCAAATTCCAATGTCCTTCACATAGCATAATATGTTCTATTTATTCTTAAATACACACACATATTTTTATATATATATATATATATATATACACACACACACACATACACATATACATATATACACACACACATATAAGGTGAAACTCGAAAAACTCGAATATCGTGCAAAAGTTAATTTATTTCAATAATGCAACTTAAAAGGTGAAACTAATATATGAGATAGACTCATTACATGCAAAGCAAGATAGTTCAAGTCGTGATTTGTCATAATTGTGATGATTATAGCTTACAGCTCATGAAAACCCCAAATCCACAATCTCAGAAAATTAGAATATTGTGAAAAGGTGCAATATTCTAGGCTCAAAGTGTCCCACTCTAATCAGCTAATTAAGCCATAACACCTGCAAAGAGTTCCTGAGCCTTTAAATAGTCTCTCAGTCTGGTTCAGTAGGAATCACAATCATGGGAAAGACTGATGACCTGACAGTTGTGCAGAAAACCATCATTGACACCCTCCATAAGGAGGGAAAGCCTCAAAAGGTAATTGCAAAAGAAGTTGGATGTTCCCAAAGTGCTGTATCAAAGCACATTAATAGAAAGTTATGTGGAAGGGAAAAGTGTGGAAGAAAATGGTGAACAAGCAGCAGGGATGACCGCAGCCTGGAGAGGATTGTCAGGAAAAGGCCATTCAAAAGTGTTGAGGACTTTCACAAGAGCCACCACACACAGACGGATCCTGGACATGGGCTTCAAATGTCGTATTCCTCTTGTCAAGCCACTCCTGAACAACAAACAACGTCAGAAGCGTCTTACCAGGGCTAAAGAAAAACAGACCTGGTCTGTTGCTCAGTGGTCCAAAGTCCTCTTTTCTGATGAGAGCAAATTTTGCATCTCATTTGGAAACCAGAGTATGGAGGAAGAATGGAGAGGCACACACTGCAATATGCTTGAAGTCCAGTGTGAAGTTTCACCAGTCTGTGTTGATTTGGGGAGCCATGCCATCTGCTGGTGTTGGGCCACTGTGCTTCATTAAGTCCAGGGTCAACGCAGCCATCTACCAGGAGATCTTCCAGCAGGACTTGGCACCTGCCCACACTGCCAAAAGCACCAAAACCTGGTTCAATGACCGTGGGATTACTGTGCTTGATTGGCCAGCAAACTCGCCTGACCTGAACCCCATAGAGAATCTATGGGGCATTGCCAAGAGAAAGATGAGAGACATGAGACTGAACAATGCAGAAGACCGCTATTGAAGCATCCTGGTCTTCCATAACACCTCAACAGTGCCACAGGCTGATAGCTTCCATGCCACGCCGATTTGAGGCAGTAATTGCTGCAAAAGGGGCCCAAACCAAGTACTGAGTACATACAGTATACATGCTTATACTTTTCAGAGGTCCGCTATTGTTCTACAGGTATGTACAATCCTTGTTTTATTGATTGCATGTAATATTCTAATTTTCTGAGATTGTGGATTTGGGGTTTTCATGAGCTTTAAGCCATAATAATCACAATTATGACAAATCACAGCTTGAACTATCTTGCTTTGCATGTAATGAGTCTATCTCATATATTAGTTGAATCTTTTAAGTTGCATTAGTGAAATAAATTAACTTTTGCACGATATTCTAATTTTTCGAGTTTCACCTGTATATCTATATCTATATATCTATATATATATATATATATATATATATATATGTATATACCTTTACCTATATATCAATTCCTATAGATATATAGGTATAGATATGTGTTTTTTACATGAACAGTATCAGATATATATATATATATATATATATATATATATATATATATATATATATATTTAAAACAAAAAAAGTACATTATTATAAATATTATTAAACATACTATAAAATATAAATATATATTCTATGGAATATTTAGAATATTTTAAAGTATGTTTAATAATTTGTATTCATTTTTTTAAATATTTTATATGTAATATTTCAATGAAGAGCCTTAAAGGGACAATTTACCCAAAACATTTCTCCCCTGTGATCCATTTTACCTGCTGGAGTGCATTATATTCTTTACCCTTATTTGGGCATTTGGAATAGCTGATTTAGCCGATGGTATCCCCACCTATTCTGAAAGTTTCTACTCTTAAAGGGACAGTCAACACCAACAATGTAACAGGCGTGAGCACAATGTTATCTATATGGCCCACATGAACTAGCAGTCTTCTGGTGTGAAAAGATAATAAAAAAGCATGTGATAGGCTGTCTGTAGTGGCATAGAAACAGGCAGAAATTTAGAGGTTTAAAAGTTATAAACTATATTAATATAACAATGTTGGTTGTGCAAAGCTGGGGAATGGGTAGTAAAGGAGTTATCTATCTTTTTAAACAATAACAATTTTGGTGTTGACCGTCTCTTTAAGGCCAGATTAAGTAAACACAGCCAGCATAAGAAATTACACTCCGGGTATGTAGAAGATATAACTAATAAAATGAAAATGTTCTATTGTTCTCTCTAAGGCCCCAATAATCGAAAGTGCTACGATGTGGCAAAATATTCCGAGGGATCCGCAGCTATGCCAAGCGAGCCTGTCAAAATATTCCAAGCTCTCGACAAAGCAGCATTTACTATACAAGCCATTGGTCAGCGATGCTGGCTACAGACAACACCCAGCATTGCCGCCCATATTGGCGATGTATAATAAAGGATCCCTGAAATAGATAACCACTAATCTTAGATACCCCTAAACCGAAGTACCCCACGATCGCAAACTAACACTACAATAATAAAGATCAAAAACGGCCCCACACACACTCTGCAAGTATCTATCCTATTAACCCCTATGCGGCCACATACCCACCGCAAGTAACTATGCCCCAGGAACTAGATTGATTGGATAGTCATAGAAATGGTGTGGGGTAGAACTCCTGCCTTTTTTTGTTGCAATATACATCTCCAAATTCTTGGTATTCTTGTGACAAAGTAGGAGATATCTCCGCGGAAGCCAAAAGATAATATGGAAAGGTGCAGGTACCGTAATCTTAGTCTTGGAGGAATGAATTGCAAGGTTTAACCTGGCTCCTCCAACACAGGATATACCCTCCCTTTACGGGAAGGGCAAGACGATAACATATATCCATTCAGTCCACAGTATAAACAAAGGCCTGGGGACTTTACTGTCTCTCTGCTTCTGCCAAGTTGAGAAGAATGTTGACTTCCATGAGTTCTGTGGGTTCAACTGAAGTTTTTTTTATTTAGGCTTAGGTGCTATTTGAAAATGATTTCATTCCCTCCCCTGATGCCTTTCATGATATCAAACATCCAGTCAGACACATAACTCAATTAACTTTTTAAGGTCTTCTGGAAGATCTTTATACACCAGTTAATCTTTTATGCACTCTGCAAGGCCTCTGTGAAAAGCTGCACATAAAGCACCAGCATCCAAATTTGTCTCTGCAGCCAGGGTACGAAACTCTACAGCATATTATGCCAGAGTTCTTGCTGTATGTCCAAAACAGAGAATTCCGCTGCAGAGACCCTGACTGGTTTGTCAAAGACAGTCTGTAGGGAAGACAGAAACTTCTCTGCATCCTGCAGTAAAGGATCATTGTGTTCAAGATAAGGAGAGACCCATGCCAAGGCTCTCCCCTTTTACAAAGAAATGACAAAAGTCACCTTAGTTGTAGAAGTGCAAAATATCTCAGGGTTGTTGCGAAAATGTAGACAGCATATGTTTAAAAAGCCTCTGAGGTCTTCAGTATCATCCCCAAATTTTTCAGGAGAGGAGAGTTTGGGTGGCACAGAAGAAATAGTTTGGACTGGTACAGAAACAGGTGACTGAACTGGTGTAGGGCAGGCCTGCAGCAAGGATTTCACCATATTTGTGAGGTTGTCAAGCTTAGAATCCAGGGAAGAAAGATGTGTCTTGTGGGCACCAATCAACTGTCCTTGTTGTGTAATAGCCCTAACTAACTCAGCTGGGTCCACTGTCATTGTGGCCCGTTTACTATATAAGGTACCTGCAAAAAGGTAGAGTCCAAAGTGGGGCTTAGGCTGAGTGATAAGGCAAAGAGGAGGTCAGGCAAGCAGAGTCAGCAACGGTCTGGCAGAGAGGCACAAAATCAGGATCCAAGAGAGAACAGGCAGAGGTCTTTACACAATCTGGCAGCAAAGTACAGTATCAGCAGGTGGAAGAGTAGTCAGGAATCAGGCAAATGTCACAACGACAATCCAGCAGTAAGCACAGGAACAGCACACCCAGGAAATTAATCCAAATAATTGGGCTCAGAATACAGGAAGTGCTGGGTATTTGAAGGGACATGAAACCCAACATTTTTATTTCATGATTCAGATAGAGAATGCAATTTTAAACAACATTCCAATTTACTTCTATTATTTAATTTGCTTCATTCTTCAGATATCCTATGTTGAAGAAATAGCAATGCACATGAGCCAATCACGCTAGGCATCTATGTGCAGCTACCAATCAGTAGCTACTAAGCCAATTTATAAATGCTTTTCAACAAAGGATATCAAGGGAATGAAGCAAATTAGATAATAGAAGTAACTTGGAAAGTTGTTTAAACTTGTATGCTCTTTCTAAATTGTGAAAGAAAACAAATTTAGGTTTCATGTCCCTTTAAAGGCTGAGTTGATTGCAGATTTATTGCCGCTAGCAGGCAGGTGAAGCCAGATAACCCAAAAAGCAAATGTACTTGAACAGAGAAATTGAGTGTTAGTTGAGTGACAGTTGAGTCCTGCCTCTGGCTGAATGGTAGAGCTTCAGCACTAGCAACTGAACAGATCCAGGTTCAAACCCAACAGAGGACAGATTACAAGTCGCGTGGCAAATCAGTTACGAAAACACTACACACGTTATTGCTTTTTCGCATTTGGGGTTGCACAGCTATTATAAGTTGCAAAACAACTTATTTTGTGTGTGCGTTAAGCCGCGTAATGCAAACAGCCAAATTGTGCGCGTTCACGTATTTCCCATAGAAGTCAATGGACAAGACAAATAGAATTAAAAAAACACACAAAAACCCTAATATCTTACGCAAAGCCCATGACGTATTCTCCTTGAAAAGTGTACATGAAAATGAGAATACAGGTAGCCCTCAGTTTACGCCGGGGTTAGGTTCCAGAAGGAATGGTTGTAAATTGAAACCGTTGTAAATTGAAACCCAGTTTATAATGTAAGTCATTGGGAAGTGAGGGAGTTAGGTTCCAGGCCCCTCTCAAAATTGTCATAAGTAACACCTAATACATTATTTTTAAAGCTTTGAAATGAAGACTTTAAATGGTAAACAGCATTATAAACCTAAAAATACACTGTAGATTGTATCATCATCATCAAACTAAGTTTAATAAACAAAAACATTTGCTAAACCGCACCTAATGAAATTATCACACAAACACAGACTGTATCATCATCAATCTAAGTTTAATGAACAAAAACAAAATCACACAACAGACTGTATCATCATCAAACTAAGTTTAATGTAGAAAAACGTTTTTTTACTTGCATTTTTCTGCAGCTAAGGGAAGTGGCTGCTAGATCTTGTTCCTTTAAAAACGGATCCATTGCTCAGGTCTGGTTATACACTGATTAGCCTGCCTGTGTTTAATCACACAACTGACTGCATCATCATCAAACTAAGTTTAATTAACAAAAACGTTTTTTACTTGCCTTTTTCTGCAAACAGTTCTCTGCATTGAGTCTGCAGCTAAGGGAAGTGGCTGCTAGATCTTGTTCCTTTGAAAGCTGATCCATTGATCATGTCTGGCTTGCTTTTCTTTGAATGTGTTTGCTGCAACACAAGCGGACAGCTCCACCTACTGGCTATTTTAATGTATGCATGTGCTAATGCTTTTTATAGCAGTCAATGCTTTTCAATAGCAAAAAAAAGGGAGTTATTCTGAAACGGCGCAAACTGAACCGTCGTAAACCGAGGGCCACCTGTATTTCATATTGTAAAAATCTTTGTCCCCAAGACCAAAAAGCATCCAGATCCACCTTGGTGTCGACACCAGCAACTCAGGTCTAGATCCAACTCTGAGGATCGAAAAGACACGAGAAATCCCTAAAAGTCTATTAGCAGGCGAAGGTAAGAAACCCAGAAAAGCCGAGAGCTGGGAAATACCGTAAAATCTGGAAGCAGGATACTGCCATCTTAAACCCCAGATCCCAAGAAGGTTCAGAACGAGGTTTACAGAAAGATATGGTTCCCAAGAACCGAATTTGGACAAAAATGATGAAACAGGAAAGACATCCCTCTTCCGAACAAAAGAAGGGAGAACTTTACATTCTCCAGTAAAAAGAACTGATAAGCTCTGCTTTAATATCATAGAACCCAATTAGGATGGGAAAATCCTCCCCCTATTAGGGCATGCACCAACATTGGGAGAAAATATCCCGCAGTGAGATAGATACCGGGACAATGACTCCAAAGGTCCCTTAACTTCTCTGACAAAACAATTGCCCAGAAAAAAATGTCTAGTTCGGGTCTTTAGGACCCCTATATCCATATGATCCAGTATCAAGCACCTATCCCAGATAATACCTAAACAGGTCCAGCCTGTTAACTAGGATAGATGGGCCTGCTGTACCTGGACCGGAATCTAGAAGAAAAAAACTCCTCCTAAGCAGAAGGAAGGAACAGACCGAACTAGTATTCACAACAGGTCCTGTCTGTCATCTAGGATAAAACATATCTTCTGGAACACTCCCGGGCTAAAACAAAACTTCTTAAGTTTCAGCAAAGCTAGAACTGAATAATCAAATTAAAAGAAGTTAAGCTCCGAGGCTGAAATTCTTCTTCTAAAATATCGGGGGAACTATCACCCCTATCAAGAATCTATAAGCTTCCACCGGAAGTCTCCAACAATCTTGACTTTAAAGTCGATAGTATCAAAAATCCCATGTGACGAAACGTCTTTTTAAGAAGAGTTTCTAAAACAATCCAGAGCTCAAAAAAACCCAAAAAACTATCCGGAACGGAATAGCAAAGAAAAGGAAAGTACCACAGTGATAAGCTGAAAAGGAGTGTGTAAGCAAAAACAGGTCCTGCCTGTCATACGACAACCCCCCATAGAGCTCGGGACAGGGATTCTAAATAAACGATAAAACAAAAAGTAAAACAAGATGACAAGGAATATCACCATCCTCCACTCGCCTTATCTGATTAAGAGTACTAAGATTCAACTGACGGAGCAGTACTGGATATCTCTAACATCGCCAAAACATCTCTCAGAAGTAAACACAGGTGTGTCAATCTAAATGCTAGGCCCTCCGCAGTCAAAGGACCCAAGTCAGCAGAGGAAACCGCATCCCCAGAGGACTGATCGGAAACCAATTGTCCTTTGGCAGGAGAGCCCGGATAAACACCTCGCTTGCGCTTAGCAGGAATAGGTAACCTTGCTATGGCCGTAAAGATGGCCATGCGGAACTGCGTAGTAACCTCTGGTGGAAACAAACCCCTTGCAGGCGAAGGAGGATTGGAACTCAGGAAAACTGCTTATGTAGGAACAGAATCAAGGGAACACACCTTACTGGACGATGAGTCCTCAGAGGCGGATGGTTCAGTGGTCTCTAACATCTCAACATTGGTTGATGAGAACACTCTATTGCGGCAAACGGAACATAATTGAGCGGGCTGTATTACCCGGTCCTCCTCACAATATACACAGGTATCACATTCTGTATCAGAGGGAACCCCCTCTAAATTAACAGAATCCTCCATAACTCGTCTATATCAAATTATAATCCACACCAAGAAAAAAAGAGCAGCACCGCCACACGGATCGTAATTAAAACGTTGACTTTATTCACAAAAAGTTAAAAGTTTTTTCTATAGCCGGATCAAAACACCACTATGACAGTGGAGATGGAGAGAGGAGCTCACTCCTCAACACTGCTGCTGATGCATTTCGGAAAATACAGCCGTAATCGTAGCTGCAGTGTATAGATCAATTAGACCTTTTAAAACACATAATAGTATGTGATTGGCTAAAAACATTAGCAATGAGTAAAGCTTCAATCTCCACCCCCTAATTATATGGGATGCACATCCCCTTAAATTTAACATTTTATGTTACAGGTGCATTGTTATAGGATTAACCTATTGTTAAGTTTAATACATTGTTAAGTACAACAGAAAAACTAATAATGAGCAGAGACAAATAAAGACTTGTCTATCACTGCTGTGAATTTCAGTGATTGTGCATGGTGACTTTTTGGAACAAAAAAGAGGATATAGAGAAGTGATTTTTAACAGATAACTGTCACATTAGGTACCCAGACTTAAAACATAAAATGTCCACTTCTAAGAATAAAATATCCATACATTTTCCTAAAATATTTATCTAAGGATAAATTAATCATTTTTTTTATTAACCCCTTGAAAACAACTCGAGATAAATAAATTATTGTGACAGATATTATATGAAGTTAGGCACTGTATGATGAGCCAGTGTCATGATGGCTGGGGCACTCACTTAAGATGGTGGGGACAATTGTGGGGTGGGGGAGGGATGAGAGCTGTTCGAGAGGGATCATGGGATGGGATGTGTCAGGTGGGAGGCTGATCTCTACACTAAAACTAAAATTAACCCTTCAAGCTCCCTACAAGCTACCTAATTAACCCCGTCACTGCTGGGCATATTACAAGTGTGGTGCGCAGCGGCATTTAGCGGCCTTCTAATTACCAAAAAGCAACGCCAAAGCCATATATGTCTGCTATTTCTGAACAAAGGGGATCCCAGAGAAGCATTTACAACCATTTATGCCATAATTGCATAAGTTTTTTGTAAATAATTTCAGTTAGAAACCTAACGTTTGTGAAAAAGTGAACATTTTTTTTTATTTGATCGCATTTGGCTGTGAAATGGTGGCTTGAAATATACCAAAATGGGCCTAAATTAATACTTTGGGTTGTCTTCTAAAAAAATATATATACATGTCAAGGGATATTCAGGTATTCCTGACAGATATCAGTGTTCCAATGTAACTATCGCTAATTTTGAAAAAAAGTGGTTTTGAAATAGCAAAGTGCTACTTGTATTTATTGCCCTATAACTTGCAAAAAAAAAAAGCAAAGAACATGTAAACATTGGGTATTTCTAAACTCAGGACAAAATTTAGAAACTATTTAGCATGGGTGTTTTTTGGTGGTTGTAGATGTGTAACAGATTTTGGGGGTCAAAGTTAGAAAAAGTGTGTTTTTTCCATTTTTTAATCATATTTCATAAAAAAAATTATTGTAAATTATAAGATATGATGAAAATAATGGTATCTTTAGAAAGTCCATTCAATGGCGAAAAAAACGGTATATAATATGTGTGGGTACAGTAAATGAGTAAGAGGAAAAATTACAGCTAAACACAAACACAGAAGAAATGTAAAAATAGCTTTGGTCCCAAACAGTCAGAAAATGGAAAAGTGTGATGGTCACTAAGGGGTTAAAACCCCCCACTGTTCAATAACCCCCCTCAGGAGATATTAAAGGGACACTGAACCCAAATTTTTTCTTTTGTGATTCAGATAGAGTATGAAATTTTAAGCAACTTTCCAATTTACTCCTATTATCAAATGTTCTTTATTCTCTTGGTATCTTTATTTGAAATGCAAGAATGTAAGTTTAGATCCCGGCCCATTTCTGGTGAACAACCTAGGTTGTCCCTGCTGATTGGTAGATAAATTCATCCACCAATCAAAAACTGCTGTCCAGAGTTCTGAACCAAGAAAAAAAGCTTAGATGCCTTCTTTTTCATATAAAGATAGCAAGAGAACGAAGAAAAATTGATAATAGGAGTAAATTGGAAAGTTGCTTAAAATTGCATGCTCTATCTGAATCACGAAAGAAAAAATTTGGGTTCAGTGTCCCTTTAACCCTGGATTCCATAAAGATAAAGGAGTCACACTGTGACCCTGTCTTCTATTGTTAACATGTTGTGTAAAATAATGAAACGATCTTACCGGAATCTATGCAGTGGAACAGTGACACGGTTCTTTAAGTTTGACAGATTGTAGCAGCGCTTCTGACATGGACTTGAGTGAAGAAAGCAGGCAGCAAAACTCGTCAACGCTGATTGCTTAAGGAGCTGTTAATATGAGTCTGGATAGGTTTGCAGGAAGACTCTCCCTGCATCTCCAGACTCTAACTTTTATCAATGCTCTCACTGAGAGGCTGACAAGACTACTTAAAACTCCAGTCCCATCTCGAAGAGTACTACCCTCCATTTGAGACTACTGCGAAATCTTCTGACACTTCTCTGCCAACCTCCTGTGACGAAAGGCAAAGAATGACTGGGGGATGAGGGAAGTGGGGGAGGTATTTAAGCCTTTGGCTGGGGTGTCTTTGCCTCCTCCTGGTGGCCAGGTTCTGTATTTCCCACAAGTAAGGAATGAAGTTGTGGACTCTCCTCATATTAAGAAGGAAACATTTACTTTGCAGTTTGATTTTATGCAAAGCATAATTTGTTAGCTGATAAATTATGCATGTATATAAAACATACAGACCTTTTGCAGTGCAGCTCTTAATATGTTTATGTATGCAAGATATAAATTAGAAATTAAGCCTGTATTGCAATAGGTTTGCATACACAATAAGGCCTAGATTACAAGTGGAGTAATATTGTTATTGTGAGTTATGCAAATAATTTTGTAAGCTAGCAATAAGTTTTCCACTCAAATCTTGAGTTGGGCATTAAAAAATATTTCAAATATTGCAAGGTCACTTGCATAAGCAAATGTTCTGGTAAGAGGGCGAACTTTGGAAAACAGTGAACCATGTCACTTCCTGTGACGTTACATCAGCTGTTTCACAAATTTTGCCCGTAATGCGCATGCGTACCAGCGTCATCACATACCTGGCAGCATATGTCACTGCTAGAATATTTAGTGCTGTAAAATTCCGGGACCCTTTCTAGAGGGCATGCGTGGGATTTTGTATCACAAATAGTGCGCTCATGGAAAGCTGTTTCTTCTGCAATATTCGGAACTCCGCCCCTTACTGCAACTACTCACATTACTAATAATACTCTAAAACTGTCTCTGTGCTCGTGCATGATAAACAGCCCGCCCCGCACTTGGCTATCGCCACTGCTTCTTCTGCTGATCCAATGCAGCTTTTCAGAGACTCCCTTCAAAGTCATTGTGTTTCATACATCCCCAATGAATTGGAGATGTATGAAACACAATGAAATTGAAGGGAGCCTGTGAAAAGCTGCATTGGATCAGCAGAAGCGATAGCCGAGTGTCTGTTTGTCATGCACGAGCATGAAGACTCAGCTTTAGAGTATTATTAGTAATGGGAGTAGTTGCAGTGGGGAGGCGGAGTTCCGAATATTGCCGAGGAGCCGAAGAAACAGCTTTCCATGAGCACGCCATTTGTGGTACAAAATCCCACGTATGCGCTCTAGAAAGGGTCCCGGATAATTCCTTATTACCCATTCCCCAGTTTTGCATAATCAGCACTGTTATATTAATATACTTTGTACCTATATGATTACCTCTAACTAAGCCACTGCAGATTGCTTTTTATTAATTTTTTTAAACTTTTAACAGTCTTGAATTTTAGCTAATTGGTGCTGGATTGGTTCTTGTGAACCTATTATCATTCTCCACAGAAATTAACATAATGTTATCTATATGGAATACATAAACTAGCACTGTCTGGCTGTAGTGCAAAACTGGGGAATTGTTAGTTACGGTGTTATCTATCTTTTTAAACAATAAAAAAAAAAAAGTAGATTGTCCCTTTAAAGTGAAAGTAAAGTTACATGTTGCACTATTAATATTCGGATATAACATTAAAAATAAGGTGCAGTTTCATTCATCATTTTGTAAGGTTCAATTTCAAAATACCTTTTTTTGTTTGATTACTGTGTACAACTTAATATGTGTTCCTCCACCCGCAAAAAAAAAAAAATATTTCTGTTGCGGTGACGAAACTATCGGTATCTAACCGATTGGTTCCCCCATTGGCGTCCCGAGTGCTTTGTATAAAGCCTACGTCTTCTATTGCGCATGCGGCTAACTGCGATCTCATTCTGGTTCTCGTTAGACGCATGCGCATAGAGAAAGGGAATCCTTCTGTCCTCATTATTTACAGGTACACGGAGCTTGAGATCATACCGCGCATGCGCCAAATTATCAGTGTCGGGTATAGTGACGTGAATGACGGCAATGTCAGTTGAAGTGTAAAGCACACACTAACCCGGAAAAAGGCGAGGGGGGCGGAGGAACACAGTAGAAAATGCTATCGGTAAATAGATAAATAATATAAAACATGCTACATTATAAAAAAAAAAAAACTTAGCGACTTTAATATTTGATATGATTGCTCTCTATTGGTATCTTCCATGTAAGCTAACTTTACTTTAAGGAACCAACCAAAGTATAATTGTTTCATTCAAAATGCTGTTGGAAAGTATTTAAAAGTATGTTTTTGTCTATATTGGATGATTTTTATATAATTATTTTGAAAGATTTTTCAGTTATATTTATTTTTTTACTGTACTCTAATAGCAACAATAAAAATATACATATAAACAGAAAATGTTGGTGCCATTGTGACTGCTAGATAAAAAGTACTATTATGGGTTTTTCATAGTGTTAATATTATCGGTTATTTGTAGAGCGCCAACAGATTCTGCAGCGCTAGTGTTAACTCTAAAGTCAACTATATGACAAATGAGGGGACCTCTGACATTTAAAGTCACTTTAAAGGCACAGTCTCTTTGAATATGTTTATTGTTTAAAAATATAGATAGATAACTTTATTACCCATTCACCAGTTTTGCATAGCCTACTACACTGTTCTATTAATACATCTTTTACCTCTGTGATTAGCTTGTATCTAAGTCTATACAGACTGCCTCTTATTTGACAGTTTTTCACAGCTAGACAGCACTAGTTCACGTGTGCCATATAGATATCATTGTGCTCACTCCCGTCGAGTTATTTATGAGTCAGCACTGATTGGCTAAAATGCACGTCTGTCAAAAGAACTGAAATAAGAGGGCAGTCTGCAGAGGCTTAGTTACAAGGTAATCACAGAAGTAAAAAAGTATATTAATATAATCGAGTTGGTTATGCAAAACTGGGTAATGGGTAATAAAAGGATTATCTATCTTTTTAAACAATAACAATTCTGGCGTAGACTGTCCTTTTTAATAATGAAAGTCTAATTTTGGCTACACTGTCCCTTTAAGAGGTTAGTGCAACACCAAGTCCCAATAATAATAGTAGTGCCACTGCCTAGAGAACTATTGTTCCCCTTTTGTCCCAGGTGACATACACTGTTGTATTATTCAGAGTCCCCAATATCAATTTTTACATTGAAATAAAAATGTAGAGTCAAGAAAATAACTTAGAACACTAGATTCATTGTTTTTTTACCTTTTATTGTAAAAAATATCTTCTGAAGCTCAAACATCATAATAACAAATTCAAGTTTCTCTTTAGCAGCAGTAACGCCAAATTACATGAAGCACAATAACTTACCAACCACATTTTATAGTCATTCGTTAAGCTCAAATAAAAGTTTAAAGGCGCTGTACACATCAACTGATGCTTTGAAACAAGCAGTTTACAGTCTCCAGCTGTACTGTCACATCACTCCCTGCTTCTATCTATACGATCTCCGGTGTCATCCCTCCTCCACGGTGCACTCCTCCCCTTCTCTTTCCGCCATGATAGAGGGCAGCACTACCCCACATCTCCTAGTTACCCAGGTTTTTTCCCCGGAAGCTACTGCCAGGCCTGGCGGGGGATGCTGTCAGAGGCGTGTGTAACCTTTGGTTACTAGGAGCAGGCCTGTAGCCAAAGACGGGCCGCCTAAATCCAGGCCCTGAGCCCCGCTAGCTAGCGGGTGCTCCCTTTTTTTTTTTTTACACAGTCAAGCCGTTCTCACCTCGTTGGCTTGGGCAGTCCCAATGCCCGAGCAGGGCCCCAGGATGAACGGCTTCTCTCTAGGGGAGCTATGCTGGCTCTTCTGCTGCCCGCCCTGCCCGAGTCGTATCGCCGCTAAGCTGGCCTTCCTACCGCCGGAGCCCACCTACACAGTGCGAGAGACTGAGGCTCCACCAGGCCCGGCTCCACAGCGGGAGGATGAGCAGGGAGACCCCGCGGCTTGCTTGCCTCCCCCCTGCAGCCTGCACCTGTCAGAGCGGGCGGACTGGCAGTATTCACAACGGGAGCTGGATGCAGTGGAGGTTTTTCGTTGGAGGACAGAGCGGGGGAGCTGTCTGGGCTGTATGTACGTGCGCTGCGCCCCTGGCAGCCGATACACGCTGCTTTTCTCACACGGAAATGCTGTGGATCTGGGCCAGATGTGCAGCTTCTACATCGGCCTGGGCTCCAGGATCAACTGCAACGTCTTCTCTTATGATTATTCGGGCTACGGAGTGAGCAGTGGCAAACCCAGCGAGAAAAACCTGTATGCGGATATCGAGGCGGCCTGGCACGCCCTGAGAACTCGGTAACCAACTTGAGTACCCCTGTATACATAGCCATGTGCTAAGTGGCCTGGCACACCCTTTGCACCCATAACAATGACTACATACATAGCTGTGTGGTATGTGCTTATTAAAGTGATGCTAAACTCGTACATGTTTTAAAATGAGGTCTAGAATCTAAGTGATATTTTACAGGGACTTTAATTGATGTCTTCTGATGAAGATGCACTGTAATTTACTCTTTAATCTAGCCCTGGCATTTTAATATCCCACGCTTTGTCCACCCACTTTAAAACTAATTTTTTTGTGAGCTAACCTTTTGAACTGTTCTCCAATTGGCACTCTAGTTTCAAAAGAAGTGCCATACGGCTAGAGTGCCGATTGGAGAACAGTTGGCTCATAAAAAAAATAACTTTGAAGTGGGTGGCCGGTGTTCTATCAGATTTTGCTACCTTGTCAGAATCTACCACTGAGTGCGCATGCTCTGTATTAGTAATTGTACTCCACATATGTTAAAAAGAAATTGTGTGGAATGTGAAATCAGCAGCATGCGCACTGAGGTAAATATATATATATATATATATATATACAAACACGTATCTTTTTTTTATCACTGTGACAAGTGATTAAAGTGTGTGTGTGTGTGTGTATATATATATATATATATATATATATGTGTGTGTGTTATACGTAATTTTGTTTTATTAGTGTTGTGACATTTAATTTCAAAAGCGCATGCACGCATTTATTCGCCGCAGCAAAATCCAACAGGACAACTTTCTTGTCAGAATCTCTCAGTGCGCATGCTGCTGATTTACATAATCACATTCCACACATCCTTTTTAACATATGGGGAGTGCGGTTATGTAATACAGAGCATGCGCAGTCAGAGGTAGCAGATTCTGGCAAGATAGCAAATACTGATAGAACACCAGGGTGCGGGGTATTAGAATGGCACGGCTAGATTAAAAAAATACGTTACAGCGTATCTTCATTAGAAGTGATCAATTAAAGTCCCTGTAATATATCGCTAAGGTTTTATACCTAATTTGAAAACTTAGTTTACCATCACTTTAAACAGTCAGAAATGCCCTAGCATATTGTGTTTTCCAAGTGTATATGGTTTATCTGCATATAGCTGTGCATCTACAATCTGAAGCAGTTGTCATGCCCTCATTGCCTAAATCAAAAGCAATAATTAATTACACTTTGAAGTTTAATTCTAGGAGCTAGCTTAAATTTAAAACCAGAAGTTGCTAGAACACAGAATGTTTTAATGTCAGGGAGGTTCTGGTTTAATACAGGAGTATATTTTGGGCCAGGCAGACTACTTCTAAGGGGTAGGTAAATAGCATGATGCCTTCCTATTCCTATAGCCTTCAAATGTTTAAAAGGGACATAAAAGTGAAAAAACAAACAAAAAACATTTGTTAGGCCATTTTATTTTTGCGTCATTGCTCGCATGTAACTGTGTGTTTTAAGCCCAACAAAGTGGTTAAAACGTAATTGTCAACTCCAGAGCAGCAATGCACCACCAGGAGCGAGCTGAACTCATCTGGGTAGGCTACCAATCACCAACTTGGCCCCAGTAGTCTGTTGCTGTCCCTGAGCCAGCTTGCAGTGTTCTCCACATAAAATTTTGCCAACCAAGGTAGCATTATGAAGTAACCAGGAAGGGTCAGTGTAATATTTTCTAATATATCACTTTTTGCTATCCAAAGCACAAATGAAGAGCATAGTTTAACATAAATGTATTTAATGATGACTTTTGCAATAAAAAAAAATATTTTTAATAGCAGCTAATTTTAGCTTAATATTGGCTAAAATTTTATCTGGGAGGTCTGTAAAATCAGCAGGGTTGTGCATCAGCTAAAAAGATACTGTGGAGAACACGGCAAACTAGGTATGCTTTTCAACAAAGAATTAAGTATATTTGATAACAGAAACAAAATGAATGTAAACTTTAACGTTTATATTAACAATATTAGTAAACTTAAAATAAAAGATGGTGACTTTAATTCATGAGAGTCTTGATAAACGCTTACTTTTTTTTCCAATAATTCCACATTCATGTGTTCATACAATCCACCCGTAACGGATACTCTATTTCTTAATTCAGTGGCGATTCAGGCTGTAGCCAATCGTACCGTTCCCCCTTTGGCCTCTAGCAAGTAAATATCCCCCCTGGCTTTGGACGCCAAAGGGGGTATGATACGATTGGCTACAGCCTGAATCGTCACTGAAATTAATCGGTAGATTGTATGAACACATGAAAGTGGAATTATTAAAAAAAGTAAGCGTTTACTTAGACTTTAATTAAAGTCCCAATCTTTTACTTTAAGATTACTAATATTGTTAAATGAATAGCCTAGTCAAAATTTCTATTTGCATGATTCAGATAGAGCATGCAACTTTCTAGTTTTCTCCTATTATGAATTTTTATTTGTTTTCTTGGTATCTTTATTTGAAAAAGCAAGAATGTAAGCTTGGTAGCTGGCCCATTTTTGGTTCAGCACCTGGGTAGAGCTTGCTGATTGGTGTTTAAATGTAGCCGCCAATCAGCAAGCGCTACCCAGGTGCTGAACCAAAAATGGTCCGGCTACTAAGCTTACATTCAAATAAAGATACCAAGAGAACACAGAAAAAATTATAATATGAGTAAATTAGAAAGTTGCTTAAAATGGCATGCTCTATCTAAACTATGAATGTTTAATTTTGACTAGACTATCCCTTTTAATAAAAACATTAAAATTGCATGCTTAATCTGAACCATGAAACTTTTTAATTTTGACATTTATTTACAATTGATCCCTGGTTGTTTAGTGTGGTTGCATGATCCCCATCCATTCACCACTGACCACCTGTCCATAGAAGAATCTGAGATTTATTTTTTTGTTTTTGGTGGTGGCGGCCAGTTGGAAGCTGATTTTCCAGTGCCTAGGGCAGCACTAACAAAATTCAACCCTGGTTTTAAGGAATGTAAAAAGGGTGTTTCTCAAAATATTTATAAGTAAAGCATGCAGGATGTCAGAAGTGCGCAGTCAGCAGTTTTGATTACACAAAGGTCATGCACAGGGTGGATTTGATTTAAATTGATTAAAATCATTCATATTTAGTAAACTTTTCTGTAGTACTTTATTGGAAGGAAAAAAAATAATCATTACCCTAATAATAATAATTTAAATAGTTTTATTTAACTAAAATAAAATGATAGGTTTTGCTTTTTCTTTTTACTGCTTGCCCCTCCCTCATCGCCCACAGCTCCTTATGATTTATTCTACTCTAATCTTCACTTCATTGAACTTGTTGAAACTAACTTAGTACTTTAGTGTTAAATACAGTAGAACTGCATAATTGACACACACAATAAAAAGACAATGCAATAGCACCAATTATGAACTTCAAATGAGTATTATATTTCTTTTTTCTTCTGACAACTTCAAAAGTTAAAGTGCTATAAAACCGGTTGAGATCTGTGCATATCCTAAAAGGGCTAATTCATTTAAAATAGTTTGCACAAAAAAAAGTTTAAAAATTGCTGGAAAGTATTTTAAAATTTTCAAAAATAAGCAAAATGAATTACATAGCTAAACTGCCTGGAGCAGCTAACTCAACCCCTCTTATCAGTGTTTAGACACAGGCATTGCATTTCAACTGAGTTCACAGCTTCTATGCATGCTCCAGCAGATAATCCCTATTCACTTTTGCATTTTACCAAAGGAACAATAAACATAGATACAGCCATAAAAGGAATTGTGTGGGGGGAGTTAGATCTTTACAATTCAGAAGGGTTAATGGGGAGGCAGTACAGTATAAATTTGCAGGTAAAGTAATTAAAGAGCATATATTATTTTGTCTCTATCCCAACTTGTTTTATGTCCCTTTAATTCAATTTTTCCTTTTACTGTATCATGACAGCCTATTCCAAAACACACACACACATACTTTTATACAGTGCACTCTTGCACATGCTCAGTAGGATTGGTGCCTCAGCATGTGCTTAATATAAGATTGTGCATGTTTTGGTAATGGGAGTAAATTGATTTCATTTTTAATTGCATACTACTCTATCTAAATCGTGAAAGCTTTATTTAGAATGTAAGAAATTAGGAGTTGATTCTGTGTACAAAGATTTTCAGATATACAATGGGGCTAAAGGGCCATAATAGTCAAAAAATTAGATGCTCTAATTCATTAGAACATGAAGTTTTAGAACTATCGACCCTACACTAATGTGTGTTTAACCCTCCTCAAAGGGGTTAACCACAAAATAAGTGCCCCTCGGCACCAGCTGAGCACTGCAGATCTTGAGTGGAAAACGCAGCTGATCCAATTAGCAGCGCTCGTCGCACACATTGGGTTGTGCTCAGGACAGCATGCTTCGTGGGTCCAAAGTGTCACTTCTACCGTTTAACTCATTTGTGGGAGGGGGATTAAAAGCACAGTAGTGTAGGGTCGATAGTCCTAAAATTACATTCTCTAACAAACTTTTTACTTGTAATACAAACAAAAAAAGCTTCTAGCGGAGTAGGTGATTGACCAGGAGCAATACTACATACCACTCCACTTGTAATCTGGCCATTAATGTGGTTAATTAGAAGCCAGGTTTAAGTAAACTATAGCACTGATCTGAACAGTCACAATGTGTAGCATGTGACAGGGTCATTAAAGGAACATTAAACCCCAAACATTTCTTTCATGATTCAGATAGAGAATACAATTTTAAACATTCCATTTTACTTGTATTATCTAATTTGCTTCATTCTTTCGATATCCTTTTTGAAGAAATAGCAATGCACATTGGTGAGCCAATCACACAAGTTATCTATTTGCTGCTACTGAGCCTATCTAGATATGCATTTCAGGAAAGAATATCAAGAGAATGAAGCAAATTAGATAATAGAAGTACATTAGAAAGTTGTTTTAAAATTGTATTCTCTATTTGAATCGTGAAAGAAAAATGTTGTGTTTAATGTCCCTTTAAGTCTGGAGTGCATACAGCATGCTCACAGTAGTGCACTGATCCTCCTTCAACAAAGGATAATGAGAAAATTAAGCAAGTTTGATAATACAAGTAAATTGGAAAGCTGTTTAAAATTGTATGCTCTATCTGAATCATGAAATATATATTTTGTGTTTTCATATTTCTTGAACAGATTTAAAGAGGGGGATTTAGAGTGCAATGCCCCTTTACATTTGTCAACTTCTGCTAACTCAGTTGTTTGTGAAAAAAGTGTTTGAACAGTGATCCACATTCCTATTTTTTTGGGCTGCAGACTTATGTTGATAGGTCTTATCACAGCTTCAAGAGATAGTTGTGATAATACCATGAAGTTCAAATATCACCTGAAAACATAGTAACAAGTGTTGGAGAGAACCCCCCCAAACATTTTTGTTTACAAAACAAAACAAAAAAAACATCCCTTATATACCCATTCCACAGTTTTGCATAAGCAACATTTGTTATATTAATATACTTTTTACCTCTGATTACCTTGTGTCTAAGCCTCTTTAGACTGCCCCTTATCTCGGTGCTTTCACAAATTTGTATTTTAGCCAATTAGTGCAGCTTTATAAATATCTCCACGGGATTGAACTCAATGTTATTTACTTATATGGCACTAATGAACTAGCATAGCTGATAAAATGTACTGAGATAAGAAGCGGCCTGCAGAGGCTTAGAAACAGTCAGTAATTCAGAGTTTTAAAGGTTATAAAGTATATTCATATAACAATGTTGGTTGTGCAAAGTTTGGGAATGGGTAATAAAGGCTTTATATTTTTAAACAATAAAAAAATTAAAGTGAATGTAAATTTTAATGAATGAGTGCCTGGTTTTTAAAAATACTATTAAAAACAGTGGCACTTTCATTCATGAAAGTTTACATTGCAGCGGTTTTGTTAAAATACCTTTTTCTTCTTCCAAGCCGGACCAGCGATCCCCTTGCCCGCTTCTCATGCTGTACTTAGCACAGCAATGATGAAACCGGCTTCCAATCACAGGGTGGCCTCAGGAAATGTTTGCTCTGTGGGGGAAGCCATGATTGGAGGAAGCTGGATTTGTCATTGCTTACGTACAGAGGATCTGCGGGCTGGGGATCGCTGGTTGGAAGAAGAAAAAGGTAAGTATTTTAACGAAACCGCTGCAATGTAAATTTTAATGAATGAAAGTGCCCCTGTTTTTAATAGTATTTTTAAAAACTGGGCACTCATTCATGAAAATTTACATTCACTTTAAGTAGACTGTCCCCTTTTAAACTTACTAAACCTCTTTTTTTTTTTTTTTTTTCTGTAATTGGAAGTTGGGTATAGCCATTACAGTTTGTATCTAGAAATATTGGTGTTGAGCGGTACACATTTTAATTGGTAGCAGTAGTAACACAAACAAAAAGCAGGGTGGATAAAAATCAATGATTGTTTTTAAAAGAAAAAAAAGAGGATTTTTTTTTTTTTTTTTACATTTTTAAATGGATTTTTCCTCCAAAAAGCATTTTATTTTTAAAAACCCTATGTGAAAATAGTTTCTATTTAAAGTGAATGTCAATTTTCAGCAATGAGTGCCCGGTTTTTAAAAATACTTTTAAAAAGAGGTGCACTTTCATTGATGAAAGTGTACATTGCACCGAATTTGTAGAAATACTTACTTTTTACTTCTGCAAAGCCGGATCCACGATCCCCCCTGCCTTCTTCCTCCTGCTGTACAGCCACAGCAATGATGAAACCGGCTTCCTCCAATCACAGCCAGGCATCAAGAGATGGACGCTCTGGGGGGGAAGCCATGATTGGAGGAAGCCGGTTTTGTCATGTCAGAACTGAGGCTGGGATCAGCGATCCGGCTTTGGAGAAATAAAAGGTAAGTATTTCTACAAATCCGGTGCAATGTAAATTTTTATCAATGAAAGTGCCCCTATTTTTAAAAGTATTTTTAAAAACCGGGCACTCATTGCTGAAAATTGACATTCAGTTTGATGCATTATAATCCAAAGGTTATTCATATAAATTTGTTTTTATTTTATATATATATATATATATATATAGCAAATTTGTTTTATATTCATAGCTGTAATGTGTTTTTTTGCTTTAGTAAATTCCATTAATCCATTCACAAGGTCATGCTCTCCCAAAGGTTTTTGTCAGATTATTTTGGGCAATTTTTATATCTTCAAGCTATTACATATTATTGGTTTTGTAGTTCTCAAAACTGAATTTTGTATCTGCAGAAATAACATGCCCATTTTTTACAGCAAAATGTTCTAAAATGAACATACAGAGTTGGTAAGTAAGCAATGTACACAATCAACCCATACTAAGTTTCAAGAAGCTCACTGAATAGAAGATTATTTGGAGTGGAATATATCTGCACAAGGGCCTAAGTGTGAGGAGGGAGGGGCACGCATTAAAAATCATAAATGTTATTGTTTTAGTTAAAACTATTTCTATTATTAATGTAATCATTTTTTTTTTCTTCCAATAAAGTACAGGTGAAAAAATTATCAAATATATATTAAACTGGAGATAGTTCACCTCAAATTATTTAATTCATTTCAATGCTCTATCTATGCATATCTAATTATATAACCGAATCAGTAATGGTCTGATATAACCGAAAAAATAATCTAAAAATGAAAACCACAATTTAAATCTGTCTTATGACTAGTGATTTAAATCAAATCCAGCCTGAACAAAAGCATAACTACATTTTTATGATTGCCTGTGTTAAAGTTTATTAATGGAATATAATCTCCCTTAACTTCCTTATTTATCCCCCGTAGATATGAGTAATTGTGCTAATGACGCGCAAAGGATGTAGCTGATTTAATGTCAGGAAATCTCTACATCCTTTACTACATGCGTTCTCCCTATATGTACTTTTGGGTGC
>NC_069504.1:646852446-646891303 GCF_027579735.1 Bombina bombina
ATGGTGTCAATTTTATTTTTGAAGTGATCAGCAATAATCTGAGCAGTGAGGTTGGTAGTGGGCAGGGGGGGGCAGGCAGACATTGAAGGGAGTTAAAGGTTGAGAACAGCTTTCTGGGGTTGAATGCGTGAGATGATACATGGGAGGAGAAATAGACTTGTTTTGCCAGGCTGAGCGCAGAGTTGTAGGACTTAAGGGTGTATTTATAATGCTGGTAATCAGCACAGGTTTGTGATTTCCTCCACTGCCGTTAAGCAGCCCGTGAGCATCGCTGAATATATCTGGTCTGTTTAGTGTGCCACGGTTGCCGTCGAGTGATTGATGTACATTGAAGAGTGGAGGGCGCAGTTTGGTCAAGTGTTGATTTTAGTGCCGAATTATACTGTAGAGTCACGAGGTTTGGACAAGAGAGGGATGAAATGTCAAAGAGCAGAGGGCTCAGTTGCGTGGAAAAGTCTGTGAGATCCAAGTCATTTAAATTCCTGTAAGGTAGCAGTTTTTTGGGGGCTTGCAAAGATGTAGCAGGTGTAGAGTAAGAGAGAAAATTAGTAGATGGTGGTCAGAGAGAGGAAAGGGGAGGTTAAGGGAGTTGGAAACAGCACAGAGATTTGTGAAAACCAGGTCTATGGAGTTGCCTTCACAGTGTGTTGGAGATGTTGTCCATTGGGACAGGCCTAAAGAGGTGGTAAGGGATAGAAGTTTAGAGGCAGCCTCCTAAGATGAGAGATGGGGCATTACAAGAGAGAAAATGTGGAAGCCAGGCTTCAAAGTGGTCCAGAAATTGTGATGCTGGACCAGGGGGCCAATAGATAACTGCAACACGAAGAGCTATAGGGGAAAAGATGCGGATAGTGTGAACTTCAAAAGATGAGTAGGGGGGCGGGGGGGGAGGTAAGGAGTGCCGTGAAAGGTACTGTTTGGAGACAAGATAATTCCTACTCCTCCCTCCTTGTTTGTCTCCAGGCCTATAAACATATAGATACATACGTGTGTGTGTGTATATGTGTGTGTATATATATGTGTATATATATGTGTATATATATATATATATATATATATATATATATATATATATATATATATATATATATATATATATATATATATATATATATAATTTGTGTGTATCTATATCACAGTTGAAGAAAGCACTCACAGGACTTTTCAGTAGTGGGTCAACCAATAGGCTTAGTGTTAACGTTTCGGGGGATCACACAGACCCCTTCATCAGAATAAAAAAACTGTCAAATCATACCTTTAATATAGTGTACAAAACAATTATGCAAATACTTACAACAAAACACCTGTCTCTCCTACCATAGTTCCCCATGTGTTAAAGTGGAACGCACGCCATGCGTTTCAACAAACCTGAAGTTATCTCACTTCCGGTAATATTTAAATAAATATAACATGTTCCAATAAGCAAAAACTAAATACAATCAATCTTAGTGTTTTCAAAACTTTCAAATGTGTCACCAACCTGTGTTGTGGCCAACATTTTAAGGTATGATTTGACACTATTATTTTATTCTGATGAAGGGGTCTGTGTGAACCCGAAACGTTAATAAACACTAAGCCTTTTGGTTGGCCCACTACTGAAAAGTCCTGTGAGTGCTTTCTTCAACTGTGGTATACTTTTTCATGTTGCCACCCAGGCTGCTGGCCCAGGAGGACAGATTTACTAATAGGAGGAGTATGTATGTATACACACCCAACAAAAGATATCACAGTCTCTGCTCTTTAAAACAACGTGTACCAATGAGACATTATCCAAGGTGCCAAGTACACATTCACCAGTAGCTTCTACAATATCAGCCCCAAAACTTTGAGAGATATATATATATATATATTTATTCTACCATAGAGTGCAACAAGGCAATTCAACTATACATTGAGTGCTTGGAATCCAGAAATACACACACATACACCCAGTGGATATGAAAAGTCTACACACCCCTGTTAAAATGTCAGGTTTCTGTGATGTAAAAAAATGAGACAGATAAATCATTTCAGAACTTTTTCCACCTTTAATGTGACCTATAAACTGTACAACTGAATTTCCAAGGCATTAGCTATACCATGGAACACAGTGAAGACAGTCATCAAGTGAAGAAAATATGGTGCAACAGTGATATTACCAAGAACTGGATGTCTCTCCAAAATTGATGAAAAGGCAAGAAGAAAACTGGTATGGGAGGCTGCCAAGAGGCCTACAGCAACATTAAAGGAGCTGCAGGAATATCTGGCAAGTACTGGCTGTGTGGTACATGTGACAATCGCCCGTATTCTTCACTTGTCTGGGCTATGGGGTAGTGTGGCAATACGGAAGCCTTTTCTTACAAAAAAAAACATCTAAGCCCAGCTAAATTTTGCAAAAACACATCTGAAGTTTCCCAAAAGCATGTTGCAAAAGGTGTTCTGGTCTGATGAAACCAAAGTTGAACTTTTTAGCCATAATTCCAAAAGATATGTTTGGCGCCAAAAGAACACCATACCCACAGTGAAGCATGGTGGTGTCCGCATCATGCTTTGGGGCTGTTTTTCTTCAACTGGAACTGGGCCTTAGTCAAGGTAGAGGGAATAATGAACAGTTAAAAATACCAGACAATATTGGCACAAAACATTCAGGCTTCTGCTAGAAAGCTGAACATGAAGAGGAACTTCATCTTTCAGCATAACGACCCAAAGCATACATCCAAATCAACAAAGGAATGGCTTCACCAGAAGAAGATTAAAGTTTTGGGATGGCCCAGCCAGAGCCCAGACCTGAATCCAATTCAAAATCTGTGGGGTGATCTGAAGAGGGCTGTGCACAGGAGATGCCCTTGCATTCTGACAGATTTAGAGTGTTTTTGCAAAGAAGAGTGGGCAAATCTTGTCGAGATGTGCCATGCTGAAACACCCATACCCAAAAAGACTGAGTGCTGTAATAAAATCAAAAGGTGTTTCAATAAAGTATTAGTTTAAGGGTGTTCACACTTATGCAACCATATTTTATTTTTTTATTTTTATTTCCCTTTACCTAAAAGGTTTCAGTTTGTTTTTCAATTGAGTTGTATAGTTTATAGGTCACATTTTAACAGGGGTGTGTAGACTTTTATATCCACTGTTTGTATATGTGTGTGTATATGTGTGTATGTATATATGTATGTGTGTGTGTGTATATATATGTATATATATATATATATATATATATATATATATATATATATATATATATATATATATATATATATATACATACATACATACATACATACATACATACATACATACATACATACATACATACATACATACATAGCCCTCAGTTTACGCCGGGGTTAGGTTCCAGAAGGAATGGTTGTAAATTGAAACCCAGTTTATAATGTAAGTCAAAGGGAAGTGAGGGAGATAGGTTCCAGGCCCCTCTCAAAATTGTCATAAGTAACACCTAATACATTATTTTTAAAGCTTTGAAATGAAGACTTTAAATGCTAAACGGCATTATAAACCTAATAAAAAATGCACACAACACAGAATATATAATTAAACTAAGTTAAATTAACAAAAACATTTGCTAAACAGCATTATAAACCTAATAAAATAATCACACAACACAGACTTCACTTGCATTTTTCTGCAAACAGTTCTTTCTATACATTCCAATCTGGACTGCTTTATAGACAGGAAGATCTTGTTCATTTGAAATCTGCTCGATAGCTTGGGTCTGGTTAAACTGATAAATTTCAGCTTGCTTGGCTTTGCTGCAACACAAGCGGACAGCTCCAACTACTGGCTATTTTAATAAATGCACTGCTTCTCAATGCTTTTCAATAGCAGTCACATGACTGGAAAAAAAGGTTGTTATTCTGAAACGGTGTAAATTGAACCGTTGTAAAACGAGGGCCACCTGTATATATAATCTCTCTCTCTGTAAACATGTATCTTTCAGATATTGCCATCTGTATATTTGGGGGGGGGGGGAGTGGTCGATATATATATATATATATATTTTTTAAACAGGTCAGACCTGGGTTGTGAGTGGTGGTGTTTTTTTTTTTTTTTTTATGTAGGTTGCACTGTAACCCTTCTGGGGAAGTGGTATTACTATATTTTTTTAATGGCAGGAAAACAAGATAAAATAAGTACTGCAGCATTAAAAAAAAAATAGTATAGAATAAGATACATACACCCATGCATAAGGTAAAAAAGGTTGCTTTAAAGGGCCATGATACCCAAATGTTTGAAACACTTGGAAGTAATGCAGCATAGCTGTAAAAAGCGGACTAGAAAATATCATTTGAACATCTCTATGTAAAAAATATATTTTACCTTTAAAGGGGCACTGAACCCAAAAATTTTCTTTCGTGATTCAGATAGAGCATGTAATTCTAAGCAACTTTCTAATTTACTCCTATTATCAATGTTTCTTCGTTCTCTTGCTATCTTTTATATAAAAAATAAGGCATCTAAGCTTTTTTTCTTGGTTCAGAACTCTGGACAGCAGTTTTTGATTGGTGGATGAATTTATCCACCAATCAGCAAGGACAACCTAGGTTGTTCACCAAAAATGGGCCGGCATCTAAACTTACATTCTTTCATTTCAAATAAAGATTCCAAGAGAATTAAGAACATTTGATAATAGGAGTAAATTAGAAATAAATGTCATACTCTATCTGAATCACAAAAGAAAAAATTTGGGTTCAGTGTCCCTTTAAATGTCCTAAGTATTCTCACCCCATTATAAAGGATTTTAAGCAGCAAATCAGTATGTCTGTCCCGGGACCTGCAAGGCACACATGTTTCCTTATTCCGTTTAACGAAGTGTACTTTGAAATCTTATGAGATCACAGTAAAAATTCATGACCTCAGCACTGCTGATGCTGATTGGCTGCTGTTAATTTCTTCCTTTTCTTAAAAGGGAAGAGTCCACAGCTGCATTCAATACTTTTGGGTATTCATAATCTGGCCACCAGGAGGAGGCAAAGACACCCCAGCCAAAGGCTCAAACACTTCCCCCACTTCCCATATCCCCCAGCGAGACTTCTATCTGTCACGCTTGAAGGACCGTGTTCCTGTTCCATGGTGTAGATTCCGGTAAGATCGTTTCATTTTATTTAAATATGATATGTATTGTTGAAGAAACAAGGTAGGGTCCCAGTGGGACTCATTTTATCTTAAATAAGGAACAGGGGGGACTTTAATCATGTTTGTTATGTGGTTCTATCAACAATATGTAACTATACTTGGGCTCTCGGCCTTTATGGAACATAACGGCTTTCTTTTAGGACGTAATCTCTCAAGATTGCGCACCCTTTTTGTGACTGGCACGGTGCACCTCACGACGGGTGCGGTTACGTTGTGTTTTTCACTTCAGTATGCTGACTGTGTGCGACCGAGAGAGTCTTGCTCGTGGGTTGTCTGGTTCACAGGAGATGGTGAGTCTCCCAGCTATTGGGGGTGTCAAAGTGTGCCAGTTTTTGTAATCCCAAAATTATGGACGATTCCAATACGGAGGATGTGTCTTGTGATGAATATAAAATGGCCCGGGTAATACCCAGCAGTTATGTTCCGGTGCCGTTCTAGAGTACTCCCTTCTCCTGAGTCTGGGAGCTTAGAGTGCGTCGAGCCATCCGCCTCTGAGGTTTCCTTGACCTGTCGGGCGTGTTCCAAGACCCGTTCCTGGCTACGCACACAAGTGTCCCTATGGCCTTCATTTGTCCGGAGAGTGACTTGTTTCCGCCAGAGGTTACAGCACGGTTCCGCATGGCTATTTCTATGGTGCTGTCTAATTTATATCTCCCAAGTGAAGTATTTCTCCAATACTGTCCATGCTCCGTTAAAGGATTACTTTCTGTTATAATTTTTAAGCTAAACAACTAACATATTAAAGTTAATAAACATTAATTAAAACCTACTGACCTATATTTTCTCCAAAACAAAGTTTCATAACATTCTAAAATTATATCTTTTATTCGCCAATGATGTCACATTATCCTGCCCACTATTTTCAGCACTGCATGTTCAAAATACTTAAACCAATAACTTTGTGTTTAAAGCGCCATTTTGAAACCTAGTTATTGTAAACGGATTGGTACAGAGCAAAGGATACCCACGGAGTGGGTTTGGAAAACAATTAAATTTGCAGACAAGATTTCTGATATACGGTAGAGATATGTTAATGAAATGCTATTGATAAAAAGCGTATTTGGGGTAGTTAGTAACAGGCATAGAAAATATTTACTTACGGTGGCCCTTTAACAGAGGTCCATCGAGTGTGGGATCGCCAGATTCAGTTCGGCCTTCTGGGGAAACGTTGGCCCTTGAGGCTTCAGGGGCTCCAATCTTGGAGCCAAGGTCTTCAGCAGATTCGGCGAAGGATGATTTTGCTTTCCGTTAAAGGCTGGCTCGCCTTATGGTTCTTTTAAGACCTGTTTTGGTAGTGTTAGAGGATCCCAGTCCTAGTGGGCAGAGGGATCCGAGGCCTTAGAAGTTGGATGGCAAAATGGATATGACATTAGGGAATGAAGCCAATCTCCTTATCTTCATTTTTATTTATGGTTTTTCGGTTCCATTTCTGTGCTTGGGTGAATGAGGTCTCTACTCGGCTTTCCCTTAAGCTCAGGTCTGTTAGATTTAGTTTTTATGAATATTCTTCTCTGGAACCGATACGTGTGACTCGTGGTTGCGTGGGCACTCCCTCGGGAGTTGCGCACTTGTTGAATATTAGAATTTTCGTTTCTAGTTAATTTTATCTATCCTTCGGGACAAATCTTCTTGGACCTGGAACAGTTCCAGAGTGCTCTTATACCAGGCTGGTACTGGTCGGGCGCTTTTTTAGCTGTTACCAGCGTTCATGTCCCCTTCGTGGTGCTGAGGATTCCTCTGAGACTATTCTATGGATTTTGGGCTTGGATCCTACTGATGTATGAGGCCTGTGATTTATATGCAACTTCTCCGGACGGAGGGTTGTGCGTACCACTCTAAGGGTGGTTGGTTCGGGCTACTTGCCTGGGCTGTGATTCTGCTTTCTGCAGACGACTTTAGGTTCTTCAGGTGCCCGAGGCTTAGAACCATTATTTCCATTAAATGGAAGTTGGGAGATGTGTGACCTGTTTGGTCTGATGTGCCGGGTGATTAACGTTTGGTTTTCTCTCAAGGTTCTTTCGGACGCTGACTCTTTTGCCTAGTGCGCTCTTTCTGCAATGGCGGAGCATCATCCTTCCCCACTTTAGGGGAGATCGTCTGGTCATGTGTGCGGGCATGTTTTTCTCTGTTCAGAGTCATGTTGCTCTGGAAGGTGGTGTGCAGGGGTTCCCCGCCTTTTGTGGGAGTTGTAGCTCAGTTTGCCTGCTCAAGGTGGTTTTCCTTGAATAATAGTTTTTTTTCAAGCTC
Organism: Bombina bombina; assembly: GCF_027579735.1. NCBI lineage: Eukaryota > Metazoa > Chordata > Amphibia > Anura > Bombinatoridae > Bombina > Bombina bombina. The sequence continues at coordinate 646,859,824 of NC_069504.1, forward strand.
TCTGTCGTCTATTCCAACTAATACCCTCAGTCGGACTACGGTCTTTGTCGTTTGGGTGTGTTGCGTCCACGATGTTATGATAGCCTGGGGGCTTGTCAGTAGCGGTGTCGAGGTTGGGTACAGAGGGCCGCCCTTCGATGGTCAGGCAGTTGTCCTTCTTTCCTCTATACTCCGTTTGGAGTTTCGTGGGTGGTGCCTTACTTTACTTGGGTTATCATTTTCCTTCGGGTATTGATGTTACCCTGCCTGTATGTGTATCAAGTGCTGCCGCTTGCCTACGCGATTTCTTGTGCTCCATTGCACTGGGTGCTGATTCTCAGACTGTTCAGGAGTCCTTTGTGACTCTTGGGTTTAAGGCTATCTAGATCGCCACGTCTACGGACTTTAGAGGTGCGCTCCTCCTTGGAGGAGGCAGTTTAGGGTTCTCTCAGAGATTTGATCTTTTCATCGTCAATTGTCAAGAATGCTGGTTTTGGTCCACGTCTCTACATGGATGGGTGTGGACGGTTTGGTTCACACTTAAAGTTGTGGTCCCGTGAGCCCCCTTTGTAGGGGCTGGGGCTCTGTGAGAGGTGACTGTGGCTTAGGCTTTAAGCCTTTCTGACGGTTCCCTACCTGTCTTCTGGTTAATTTACAATGTTCCTGTAGACTCCAGGTGCTTTTCAACTGGGTTGGCGATGTGGCCAAGGGGTCTCTCCTCAATGGACGCAGACGCTTCGGAGGTTGTTTAGACCTAACGGACTCTAGGTCTGAGTTGTCTCTAGTTCGGCTTTGCCGGATGTGTAACTGATGTGCAGTTACCTAGGCTCTGGTTTTTCTCTGCGTCGTTTGTACTTAATTTTTTTTTTTTTTGGGTGTTGAGTAATTCAGGCTGTGGTGCTTTTTTGTACCCACCCGTTATTTGCATTCAGTGTTCTCTTGCTTGGGTATTGTTTTCCCAAAAGTAATGAATGCAGCTGTGGACTCTTTCCGTTTAAGAAGAAAACATAAATGCTTACCTGATAATTTCATTTTCTTCTGAAGGGAAGAGTCCACAGCTCCTGCCCGTGTTTTGATCTATGAGGCTGTAAATTGTTTGTTCTTCTGGCACCTTTTTTCACCCTATTTCTCTTACTGTTCCATGTTCCCTTGGCAGAATGACTGGGGGATGAGGGAAGTGGGGGAGGTATATGAGCCTTTGTCTGGGGTGTCTTTGCCTCCTCCTGTTGGCCAGGTTCTGAATTCCCAAAAGTAATGAATGCAGCTGTGGACTCTTCCCTTCAGAAAAAAATTAAATTATCAGGTAAGTATTATTATTATTATTATTATTATTATTTATTTATTTTTAACCTGCAACTGGGCAGTAACTGAAAAATAACTTTTTACACAGCACTTACTCTAGTGAGCTGAGGCGATTGTGAAGTAAAATATCTTCCTTTTTTACATAGAGATGCTCAGGTGATATTTTCCTGTCAGCTTTTTACAGTTATACTGCATCAGTTTCAAGTGTTTATCATATAAGCGTGTCCCTTTTTAACATAAAAAAAAAAAACTAAACTAAAAGGGACAGTCTACAATAGAATTTGTACTGTTTTAAAAGATGGATAATCCCTTTTTTATTACCTATTCCCCAGTTTTGCATAACCAACAGTTATATTGATATACTTTTTACCTCTGTGATTACCTTGTATCTAAACCTCTTCTGACAGCCCCCTGATTACATGACTTTTTTTTTTATTTTTTATTTATTAGCTATTGACTTGCATTTAGTACTGTTGTGTACTAAATCTTAACTCCTTGGGCGTGAACACAATGTTTATCTCTATGGCCCACATGAAGTAGCAGTCTCCCATTTTGAAAAGTAAATAAAAAAGCATGTGATAAGAGGCTATAGTGGCTTAGAAACAGGCAGAGATTTAGAGGTTTAAATGTTATAAAATATATTAATATATCAATGTTGGTTGATTAACCCCTTAATGACCGGACCATTTTTAAATTTTCTTACCCTTAATGACAATGGCTATTTTTACATTTCTGCGGTGTTTGTGTTTAGCTGTAATTTTCCTTTTACTCATTTACTGTACCCACACATATTATATACCGTTTTTCTCGCCATTAAATTGACTTTCTAAAGATACAATTATTTTCCTCATATCTTATAATTTACTATAAAAAAATATATAAAATATGAGGAAAAAATTGAAAAAAACACACTTTTTCTTACTTTGACCCCCAAAATCTGTTACACATCTACAACCACCAAAAAACACCTATTCTAAATAGTTTCTAAATTTTGTTCTGAGTTTAGAAATACACAATGTTTACATGTTCTTTGCTTTTTTTGCAAGTTATAGGGCAATAAATACAAGTAGCACTTTGCTATTTCCAAACCACTTTTTTCCAAAATTAGCGCTAGTTACATTAGAACACTAATATCTTTCAGGAATCCCTGAATATCCATTGACATGTATATATTTTTAATTAGAAGACATCCCAAAGTATTGATCTAGGCCCATTTTGGTATATTTCATGCCACCATTTCACCGCCAAATGCAATCAAATAAAAGAAATTGTTGACTTTTCACAAATTTTTTCACAAACTTTAGGTTTCTTGCTGAATTTATTTACAAACAACTTATGCAATTATGGCATAAATGGTTGTAAATACTTCTCTGGGATCCCCTTTGTTCAGAAATAGCAGACATATATGGCTTTGGCGTTGCTTTTTGGTAATAATAAGGCCGTTAAATGCTGCTGCGCACCACACTTTAATATGCCCATCAGTTAAGGGGTTAATTAGATAGCTTGTAGGGTTAATTTTTAGCTTTAGTGTAGAGATCAGCCTCCCACCTGACACATCCCACCCCCTGATCCCCCCCTCAAACAGCTCTCTTCCCTCCCCCACCTCACAATTGTCACCGCCATCTTAAGTACTGGCAGAAAGTCTGCCAGTACTGAAATAAAAAGCATTTTTTTTTTCTTTTTTTTTTTTTTCTTCATACAGTCTGCAGTGACGGATCCCCTCTTACCCCACAACCTCCCTGATCCCCCCCATACATCTCTCTAACCCTCCCCTGGACCCCCCTCTACCTATTTGCCGCCATCTTGGGTACTGGCAGCTGTCTGCCAGTACCCAATTTGCCCCCAAAAATTGTTTTTTTTTAACTTTTTATATAAAACATTTCTTTTCTGTAGTGTAGCTGGCCCCCTCAACAATCTACACCCCTCCCCCTCCCAGATCCCTTACTAAACAACAAAGATCCCCCTCTGCATCTGCATCGTTCTTTTTTTTATACTGTGATGCATATTTTAGAATATATTACAGAGTGTAACATCATCACGGAAGCAGCTCCCACCCACCAACGTGAAAGGATTGTTTTAGCGTCAATGGCCGATGCAGAGAGGGCTACAGAGTGGCCCTTTCTGCATCGGTGGGTAAAATAGGGGATTGCAGTAATGTCTCAATATTGAGGCATCACTACAATCCCTTGGAAGCAGCTGGAAGCGATCATGATCGCTTCCAGCACTTCAAAAAACAGAGGACGTACCAGGTACGTCAATTGTCATTAAGGGAATTATTTGCTATGACGTACCTGGTACGTCCTCTGTCATTAAGGGGTTAAAGCTGGGGGCTTAGGCATCTCTAAAAAAATAAATAAAAAAAATTTGATAATAGAATTAAATTGGAAACTTTTTAAAATGCTATGCTCTGTCTGAATGACAAAAGAAAAATGTTGGGTTGACTTTTGTGTCCCTTTTTAAAGATCTCTTTGCAGCTAGAGGATACATTTTTGCTTAGTTTCGGCTATCTGCATTACTACAGTACACCTATGTTCTGATTTTAATTTAGTAGGTACCCCCATCAACTACATTATGCCTAGGGCATTTTTCCTCTTCTGTAATAAAGCTTCATCTTGGTCAGCATGGGAGTGACTGTATTTAACTCTTTACTGAATCTTTTTAGTTTCTTTTGTGTTAATAAAGCCTGGTGTGACATTGTGTTCCTATTTAGGAGAGCGGTTTTAGCCTGTCCATTCTCGTAAATGTGGGGAGGCTTGGTATTATCATACAGAGAAGAACACACCATAGTTTTTATGAAAGACCTCATGTTACCAATTAAATGTTATTTCCATTTATGGCCTTCAGAGAAATTGGATATCTAGATAAAGTAGATGATCTTTAGGAATATCTGTTGTTTGCCAAATATGTCAGCAATAATTACTGTTATGAACATCCCAGGGTGCAATATAACAGTCTCTAGCGATTTCCATGTTTTCCACAGTTCTGTGGTTTTAGCTGCAGAAGTGTAATGCCATTTGGTGCTTTTAATATCCTTCCAGAGGACATATCTGAGTGATTTTGTAACTGTTAGAGCTTATAGAATTGTCAAGTGACCAGCCATGTTTTATAAGTTTAATGAGTAATTTTGGCCATAACAACTAGTGACATCACCATTCTGTTAGTACATAAGTGCATCCTTTTGCTAACTATGAATGGCTTAGAAAAAATATCAAATTTCAAATCTCATAATTCAAAGTTCTGTAGAAAATGTGTTGGCATACTCTGATATTATCTCTAAACAGCCCAGAACATAAAAAAACAAAGTGTTTTTCATATCCTGTCCCCACATCTTCCTGGTACTAATGGGTTAAGCCATATACATTGACTTTTTTCCCTCCTTCAACAGATGTCAGAAGGTTTTCAGATGCAAACCTTATGTGTAAGGTATATGTGGGTCATCTTCACTTACACATGTGTTTGCATTCAGTATAGTAGTAGGAATAAGACCACAATTTGAGTTGATGTATTGATGCTTTGAATTTGTTCCTTTCAGGGCTGTTAAATAAAGCAGTGTAATATTAAATGTAATTATTTGTACATGACGCTCTATGTGGTATATTATTCAGTAAGGCATATGTTGCATATTGTGCATTTCTATTTAGTTTATTTTGGGCAAAGTTAAATACAATTTCTGCCATTTTGTAAATTATTTTGGTGCAGCCCTAGAACATTTAAAACAATCACATTTAGGGGCAAATATAAGGCTATGCATACTTATATAGGGGAAGGAAAATCACATGAACAACTTTATATTCATTTTTTTTTTACATTTTTTTTCTTCTGGCTCCGAAAAAATATTATAGGGACACTAAAGTCAAAATTAAATTTCCATGGTTAAGATAGAGCATTCAGATTTATAAAACTATTCTCTTGATATCTTTGTTGAAAAAGCATACCTAGATAGACTCAAAGTGGCTACACACGTGTCTTGCATTACCAGATTTGTTCAGCTAGCTTCCAGTAGTACACTGCTGCTTCAACAAAGGGTGCCAAGAGAATTACACAATTTTTACAATATAAGTAAATTGGAAAGTCATTTAAAATGGTGTCCTGCATGAATCGTGAAGGAACACTTTGGTTTCATGTCCATTTAATTTAAAGGCATTATTTTAAGATTTAAAGTATCCAGGTGCTAATTAACCCCTTAGTGACCACATCACTTTTCAATTTTCTTACCATTTGGGACCTGGTCTATTTCTAATGACACAATGAGTCCACAGAACATCATTAATTGCTGTTGGCAATATCACTCCTGGCCAGCAGGAGCAGGCAAAGAGCATTACAGCAAAGCTGTTAAGTATCACTTCCCTATCTACAAACCCCAGTCATTCTCTTTGCCTCTCGTGCAAGGAGGTAGTGAAATGTTTGGTGTCAGAAGAAAATGGATTTATTACACTTCAAGATTTGTTATTTTTAAAGTCAGAGTAGATTGCTCTGATTTTTTTCCTCTTAAGATTGGGTTTAGCCATATTCCACGTTAGTCTCTTCAGTAGGGCAGTGGTGGCTTTTAAGCAGTTAGGAACTTGTAAAGTGTGCTTTGCTGCATTTTCCTAACAGGTTGCTGCCCTGGTATAGAAAGCCTGAGTAGGTTTACGCTGTCTTTCTTTTTGCCACAGGTCTCTGAGGAGTGGTATCCTCTCATACTTGGTGAGGTCGTCTAACTGCCAGACGACTGGAAAGCAGGTAAGTGCCCTTTTTTGTCTTCTGGGGCTAGGAGGCGGGCACTGAAAGGGTTAAGGATCCTCTGCAGTTATGGAGACAATATATCCTTGGTTAGGATGTTAAAGGCAGTGGCAGGCACTATATTGCTGTGACTTTGGAGACTTCGGAGTTAATTCCCTTCACAACATGGAAGGGCTAACAATCTCTAATTGGGGGCGCAGAGTTCCATTGTTTCGCCTTCATTTTCTGTGGGCAAGAAAAGGAGTTAGATAGTTCGCAATTCTCTGTTCAATTATATAATGAAGGACTTTTTAGGAGAGTGCAACATTTATCAAGTGGGTTCTTTCTATGGGGCTGAGGGGTTTTCTAGAGAAGTGCATGGTTAACTTAAATTGTGAAACACTTTGTCTTTTGTGGTGAGTTGGGGCTTTCATAGCCTTCGGCGGCATGATGTAGTTCAGTGCAATACATGCGCTGCCGTTTTTCTTGTCTGACCCCCGCCTCCTCCATTTCGGAGGCGCAATTTTAGGCTGTTTCGTCTACATGTGAATATTTCCTCTCGGGAGGGAAAAGCAAGAGAAATATTTAGAGTCAGAGCTAAGTAGTTAGTTTTGATTGAAGAGCCATGTTAATTACTGAAGAGTGGGCTTCTTCTCTGTGCCGTCTTGGGTTCCCGACACCTTCTTCTTCCCTGAGGCAGAGAAACGCCATTTTAGGCCTTTTATGAGCCGATCATGTGTACACGCCCATGTTCACTCTCCGACTTGATGGGAGCGTTTGTTTCTATTAGTATGTGTCTCTGTTGAGAGACTTTAGGTCTAGAGCTGCTGCTTATGGAATTTGCGCACGATTGTGTGTACCTTATTTGCCCGATTTAAATAACGTTTTTCTGGAAATGTTTCCATCTGTGTGTTTATACTTTCTACTCTAGAAGGGCTTATATATTATGTTTATTGTAACGTTTCCTGATTAAATGTTCATTTAATATCCTGTGTGCTAAAGATTTGCCCTGGGAGGATTTTCACATAATGTTTGTTGCCACTGTAGTGATAATCTGATTTAGACGTTTTGGCTAATGCAGCTTAGGATACATATAGTGACTTGGGGCATGATTTTGCAACAGTGGCTTGTTCCTATGTATTCATGTTTTGTTCTCCTTTGGGCTTCAGAAGAGCTAACTAACTTTTCTGTTACTTTTTTTTAGGAATTAAAGTTATATCTTTAATTGAGCCATTGTGTCTCCCAGGATGAGGCTGTTTAGGCAATGCCACCGCTCTCTCCCTTGTCTCATGCCTCAATGGCGAAACATGCAGTGCCCTGCGGTCCTTCTAATTCTTCTGGAGAAGGATAGTTGCTTGCAGATTTTACAGCTCCGGTATCCTCGGCGGTATCTGCATTTTTAAAAAAAAAAAAAAATTCTGTTTTCTTCCTACTGAGAAAAGCAAGAGGACATTTAATGATTCAGATAGTAAGGTTCTGCTACACTGACTGTTCCCTCTCGAGTCTGGCGAGGGGGATGAAATCTCAGATTTGGACAGTATAATTCCTTCATCTGATGCTGAGGTCATCTTCAGATTTATGCTTGCACACCTCGTGTACTTTTTAGGAGGTTTTAGCTACTTGGGTGACATCAATATTCCTGTTATTGTCAACCTTTGGAAGTTTTTTGTAAACTTGATCATTTTTATGATGTTACTTCCTTTTGAGGAAAGGTTTCTAACGTGCTATGTAAATTTGCACGGGTGTAGAAGAAGCTAGGGATACCTTTCTCCCTATCTCCCGACCTTATAGGATTTTCCTGTTGCTGTCTCCATTAAAATGTACGATATCCTAAGTAGAAGGGAGGATCCCTATGGAGGGTAGCTGATCTTTTACGGATCCATAGATATAGAAGTTGGAGGTTTAATTGTTCTTTCAGAGCAATGCCTTTTCTTAATAGACTTTCTGTCCTAGCCTGCCGGGCATTGCAGCTGTTCACCTGAGAGACCTATTTGTGGCTTAGTGGTACAATCTAGGCTTGATAGTTCTGCAGAGATTTTGTCCAATCTTCTTTCTCTGGGATGAGAATTGAATCTGGAGAAGTGTTCCCTTGTCCCATTTTCATGGGTGGATTTTTATAGACTGTATTTAGAAGAAGTTTTCTAACTGAGGTCTGATTATCTAGGATTTATTCCCTTTTCCTCTCTCTACTACTGTCTAGCCAACAGCAAGTTCTAGTAGATGGCTTAACTCTTTACAACCAGTAGGTTGTGAGTTAGGATCTAACTGCAGCTGAATCTCCTTCACTTTTAAGTGATTCGATTTAGGAGGGAATTGGTCTAATGGTTTCCATGGACATCATTCCTTTTTGCCATTTTCCATAAAAGCGGAGAGTATTTGGATCTGTCTCAAAGGATAGATCTAGATCAGTCGACAAGAGTCTCTCCCCAACGGGAGTAATTTTTCAGGAATATCTATCTCAGGGCGCATGCTTCGGGAGATATTCCTGGGTGATGTGTCCATGGATACCAACCTGCTGGGCCGGTATGCTGTCTGGGTCTCGTTAAGATTATGGACTCGGAAGTGTCTGCTCTTTTTTAGCATCTGAAGTAGAGAGCGATTTCCAGTGCTCTGATAGCTTGGCCTCAGTCGTTTCTCAGTTTGGTTTCAGTCGGGCAATGCTGCCTTAATGGTTTATATCAACCAACAGGGAGGAACTAAGGGTTCCTTTGCCATATCGAAGGTGACTTGGATTGTTCAGTGGGCGGAAGCTCACAATTGCTGTCTGTGGTCCTCCTCTCCATGGGTGGATATTTAATAATCTGACTTCGGAACAGACAGATATTTCCTCCCGGGGAGTGGATTCTTCTTCCGGAGGTGTTCTCTAGGTAAACCCTTTAAATGGGGGTCCAGAATTGGCTTCTGAGGGCGTTTCGGCAGAACGCCTAGTTTCCAAAGTGCGGTTCACGGTCAAGTTATCCACTGACCGCCCTGATAGATGTTCTGGTGTTTTTTTGTTTTTTTTTTCTTGGATTACAGTCTGACATGCCTGTTTACTCTGTTCTCCTCCCATGAGTCATTGCTCGTATTCAACAGTAGAGAGTGGCGGGGATTCTAATAGCCTCTGCGTGGCCTCGCAGGATCTGGTATGCAGACCACCTGGTAATGTTGTCTCTCCACTTTGGTCACTGTACCTGAGTGAAGACAACCTGAGTCAGGGTCCCTTCTTCATCTAAATCTAGTTTCTCTGATGCTGCCTGCTTGGTGATTGAACGCTTGGTTTTGTTTAAGCGTGGGGTTTTCTGAGTCAGTCATTGAGACCATGACTCAGGCTTACAGGCCTGTTTTCGAGAGGATTGCCATAGACTATGACGTACGTATCCTTTATTGGTGTGAAGCCAAGGGCTTCTCGGAGTGGAGTCAGGATTCCTAGAATTTTGTCCTGTCTCTAGGATGTCTGGAAAACGTCAGTCAGTACCCTGAAGGGTCAGTTTCTGCATTGTCTATTTTGCTACATAAGTGTCTGGTGGTCGTGCCAGCTGTTCAATCTTTGTCAGGCCTGGTCAGAATCAGGCCTGTCCTTAAGTCTGTTGCTCCCCCTGGGAGCCTTAACTTTGTTCTTAACCTTGTTCTTAAGGTTTTGCAGTGTTTTCCATAGATATTTAGTGTTATCTCGGAAGGCTTTCTTTTCTGCTCGGAGAGTTTCGGAACTCTCAGCTTGGCAGTGTGTTTTGCTTTATCTTATCTTTTTTGCAGATAAGGTGGTTCTTCATAGGGAAATGTTGTTCCTTGTCTATGTCCCAATCCTTTTTTATCATAAGGAACGTTAGTGGCACAACTTGGATGTTGTGCGTGTTCTTAATCTCTTTCTACAGGCGACTAAATATTTTCGCTAGTTTTTTGTTTAGTTTGTTTCTCTGGGACAGCTACTTCTTTCCTTTTGGTTGGAAGTATACTTCGTTCGATTATGAGTTTGCTGGACAGCAGCCTCTTGAGAGAATTACAGCTCTTTTCACTAGGGCTGTATCTGCTTCTTGAGTTTTTAAGAATTAAGCTTTTGTGGATCAGCATTGCAAGGCAAAATTGATAGTTGCTCTCAGCTAAGGCTTTTTCTGGGAGAAGGGTTCTTCAAGTGGTGGTGCCTTCTGTTTAGGTGCCTGTCTTGCCCTCCCTTATCTGTGTACTCTAGCTTGGGTATTGATTCCCAACAGTAATTAATGATGATCCGTGGACTCATCGTGTCATTAGAAAGAAAACAAAATTTATGCTTACCTGATAAATGTATTTATTTCTTGACACGATGAGTCCGCGGCCCGCCCTGTTTTTTGTTTGTTTTGTTTTTCAGACAGTTTCTTTGTTATATAAACCTTTCAGGCACCTCTGCACCTTTGTGTTATTTCCTTTCTTTCCTTTCCCTTGGTCGAACGACTAGGGTTTGTGGGTAGGGAAGTGATACTTAACTACGTTGCTGTGGTGCTTTTTGCCGCCTCCTGCTGGCCAGGACTGATATTCCCAACAGTAATTGATGATCCTTGGACTCATCGTGTCAAAGAAAGATAGAAATTTATCAGGTAAGCATAAATGTTGTGTTTTACATTTCTGCAGTGTTTTTGTTTAGCTGTAATTTTCCTCTTATTTACTGTACCCACAAATTAGATACCGTTGTTCTCGTCATTAAAGGGACAGTTAACACCAGAATTTTTGTTTGTTTAAAAATATAGATAATCCCTTTTATTACCCATTCCCCAGTTTTTTGCAAAACCAACACTGTTATATTAATACACTTTTTACTTCTGTGACTAACTTGTATCTAAGCATCTTCTGACCGCCCCTAATCACATGACTGTTGGCTAAAATGCAACTATATGCAAAATAACTAATTAGTGCAGTGTCTGCCACTAGCCACGGGCGTGATCACAATGCTATCTATATGGTCTACATGAGCTTGCTCTCCCCTGCTGTGAAAAGTAAATAAAATAGAGGCGGCCTTCAATGGCTTAGAAATTATCATATGTGCCTCCCTAGGTTTGCTTTCAACTAGAATACCAACAGAACAAAGCAAAATTGTTGATAAAAGTAAATTGGAAAGTTGTTTAAAATTACATGCCCTATTTGAAAAATGAGTTTTTTTTGGACTTGACTGTCCCTTTAAATGGACTTTCTAAAAATACCTTTTATTTTCATAATATCTTATTATTTACTATACAAAAATGATAAAATTTGACCAAAAATGGAAAAAAACACTTTTTTTCTACCTTTTACCCCTAAAATCTGTTGCACATCTACAACCACCAAAAACCACCCACGCTAAATAGAGTATTTTTAAACTCAGGAGAAAATTTAGAAACTATGTTTATATGTTTGCTTTTTTTCCAAGTTATAGGGCAATAAGTACAAGTAGCACTTTGCTATTTCCAAACCATATTAGCGATAGTTACATTGTAACACTGATATCTGTCAAGAATCCCTGAATAACCCTTTACATGTATATATTTATTTTAAAAGAAGACAACCTAAAGTATTAAACTTGAGGTATTTTGACTCTTTGGGTGATTTTTTTTTTTTTTTCTTTTTCTTTTTCTTTTTCTTTTTCTTTTTTTTTTTTACAAAATAGCAATTTAAGAATACATTTACTGAGAATGTTAAGGGTTACTGCCAAAAACACCCCAATATGTGTTCAGCAACATCTCTTGAATACAGTGATACCACCCATGTACAGGTGAAACTCTAAAAATAAGAATATCGTGCAAAAGTTCATTTATTTCACTAATGCAACTTCAAAGGTGAAACTAATATGAGACTCATTACATGCAAAGCAAGATAGTTCGTCGTGATTTGTCATAATTGTGATGATTATGGCTTACAGCTTATGAAAACCCCAAATCCACAATCTCAGAAAATTAGAATTATTATTTTTATTTGTTTTTATATTTTTTATTATAATTATTATTGCGTTATTCTGACGGGACAGCAAATTTACACTGTTATACAGACTGTACACTCTTTTGACTATGATTTAGGAGAGCCTGTTGTAAGTTATTGCAAAAAAACACTCCAGGTTGTTTTCTGCGAGACCTCCTGAGTACACCCATGCCCCCTGCATAGGTTTGCCATGATTTTGGGAAGGTTCAGTTACAATTGTATGACTTGTAATTTGAATTGAAAGTGAGAGTATTTCTTCTGATATACCTATCTTTAGTTTGGGGCCTATAACATACCCCAGTTTTATTTATTGCCATGAAAGTGTATGTATTTGAAACATTGACACCCCAAGGTATTGTATATGGAGTGCTTTGATGCAACCATTTTAGCCAAAAAAATTGGAGAAAGTGTATGGTGGTAATTTTTAAATTTTTACACACACGTTGCTTTTTGACTATGATTTAGGAGAGATTTTTGTAAGTTATTGCAAGAAAACACTCCAGGTTGTTTTCTGCAACCCATGACCCTCATGCATAGGTTTGACAGGGGTTTTGGTAAAATACAGCATCAATTTTAGAACTTATAAAAAAAATAGAACAGTGAAATGTAAAAGTCAAAAACCAACTCCGTAAACGTAACACCCCCCCCCCAAAAAAAAAAGCCCACAATGGCAAATGTTAAAAAATAAATATATATTTTTTTTTTTTTTACTAGTGTGGGATACCGCTTGAAGCAGTCCCCAATGCAGATTCCAGGGCAATCAGGACAGTAAAAGGTGGTGTCCCTTCTCTGCCCCCTCTTGGTACAGACTGTGTGCATTTTTTTTCTGAGGATTCTGCGTCACAGCAGTAGGGGGAATTTTGAAAATAAAATGAGTAGCCCCAACTCGGCTCTCTTGTATCACCACCCGGGGAGCAGGTGCATCTTGGTAAAAGAATCCCAAAATGATATGGAGCTGAAACTGTAAAAAAGTCAGTTTCATTCTGGGGTTTGCTTTTTTGAACAAAAAAGCGTTGTGGGTTGCAATCTGCATTAAGTGGGTTGCAACCTTTTTGTACCAGGCCGTTGTCTTCCACATAATTTAGGTAGGGCTGCAGCAGCTGATCTGATAGATCAACCCCACCCATATGCCGGTTATAAGCCTTGATGCACACTGGCTTCATTGTGCTCTCAGCTCTGCCACGTACAGAGACCTCCACAGTCCCCTCTGTGTGGATGGTGGTAAGAAGGTACACAATCTTCTAGTTTCTGTACTTAACTGCCAACAGCTTCTCTTTGCACAGAGCTAAGGTCTCTTTCCCCCCCCCCCCCCCTTAGTGACCAGGTGCGTGCAAATTGTCCTGGGAAACCTGTGTGGTACTTTCTAATTGTACCGCAAACTACTGTATCAAAATAATACAGTAGCTTGAACAAAAGGACTCTTGTATAGAAATTTTCTAGATACAAGTGGTACGCTTTGTTCCTCAGGGGTAATATCAGGTCCCATACAATCTTGCCAGTGATTCCCATATGTTCTGGGCAACCTGGAGGGTCAAGGTGGATATCCTTTCCCTCGTACACCTGTAAGGCCTGAGTATACCCAGACTCGCTCTCACAGAGCTTATACACCTTTTCTCCATACCTGGAGCGCTTGGAAGGAATATACTGCTTGAATCCCAGCCTTCTCTTATACTTCATCAGGGATTCATCCACGCATATATTCCTTCCAAGTATGTATATAAGCCTCTGCAAACCTGGCAGCAAAGTGGGTAATCAGGGGGCGGATTTTATACAGCCTGTCAAATGACTTCCGATGCTCTGCTTTACTGCTGGGCTCCACATGGAGCGAAACCAGAAGTGATCGCTCTGTGGGAGCGATCAAAACAGAGCCCGGCAGTCAGGAACAGTATTGCAGGATGCCTCAACATTGAGGCATCGCTGCAATACTGTTTGAGCAGCTGGAAGCGATCTCGATCGCTTCCAGCGCTCAGATTACTCGAGGACATGTCAGGCACGTCCTTGGTCCTTAACTGTAATTTTTTTTTTGTAGGACGTGCCTTACACGTCCTCGGTCGCCAAGGGGTTAAAGGGATAGTAAACCCAAAAATGTTCTTTCATAATTTGGATAGAGCATGCAATTTTTTAAGCAATTTTCTAATTTACTCCTATTATCAATTTGTCTTTGTTCTCTTGGTATCTTTATTTGAAAAAGCTGGAATAAAAGCTTTGTAGCCACCAATCAGCAAGCCCTATCCAGGGTACTGAACCTAAAATATGCCGGCTCCAAAGCTTTCATTCCTGGTTTTTCAAATAAAGATCGGAACAAAGAAAAATTAATAGGAGTAAATTAGAAAATTGTTTAAAATTGCTTGCTCCATCTGAATCATGAAAGAAAATATTTGGGTTTACTATCCCTTTTAAAGGGCTACACATTATTGCATACGTAAATAGTTTGAATAAAGGTGAAATGTGTGCTGCTTCAAGGGATACTAAACCCAATTCTTTTTTTCATATTTCAGATAGGAGTAAATTAGAAAGTTGCTTAAAATTGCATGCACTATTAATTTTTCTTTGTTCTTTTGCTATCTTTATTTGAAAAAGCAGAAATGTTAGCTTAGAAGCCGGACTATTGATTCAGCACCTGGGAAACTCTTGCTGATTGGTGGCTAAATGTAGCCACCAATCAGCAAGTGCTAGCCTGGTTGCTGAACCATAAATGTGCCTGCTCCAAAGCCTTTATTCCTGCTTTTTCAAATAGATAAAAATTGATACTAGGAGTAAATTAGAAAGTTGCTTAAAATTGCATATTCTATCTTAATCATGAAAGAAAAAAATTTGGGTTTAGTATAACACTTTTTTGAATGATTGGTTTTAGTTGGGATTGAAACAAACAATAGTGGCTGAATATGACCTAAGTGTAATTTGCAGGCGATAGCAATTGTTACAACTGTTATATGCTATTAGGTTTCTACTTTACAATAGGATTTTAGAACATGTGGCTAAATAATCCTGGGAGATACTAAATTCTAACTCGGCATGAATAAGTGAAAACCTTTAAATCCCTGTCTTGTCTAACAGATGCTACTGATTGAGTTACAAACCCCTTTATATTGGGTAATGTCGTAATATTTTTTTCTGCTGCCCATTTTACTTTTTGTTATCCACGTTTTCTCAGTGTTCCTGGAACAGTCGTGCATGTATGGCTTTTGTGCATCCTGTAAGTTCTTTTGGCGGAAAGAAAACTGCTTCAGTGCCAGATCTTGCCATACCAAATCATCCAAAGTAACTGGAAGCATTCCCAGTTTCTATAGGCGAATATAGCCGAGAATTAAAAATGGTTTGGTTACATTACATATAATACTGTTCTCAGTATTTAGTCAATGGGAATCTTGGCTATTCGTTTCAGCAGTTATAAAGTTGTATCTGTGTTCCCATTAACATTATTTTAATTTCTGAAACAGTGCAAACGTGGGTACCACAGTACCTAACAAAATGCGCTTTTTATGAGGTAAAGGGCTGTGACTTCGGTAGAGGAAAGGTTCTGGTCTCACAGCTACACCTCTCGCCTTTAAAGTGAAGGTAAAGTTACCTTGATGTCGATCTAGAATATCATTCTTTCTTTGAAATCAGTATGACTTTCATAATTTTTTTTCAATTTGACTGTAAATAGTTATTGCCGTTTTCAATCACTTATTGACGGTCCGCAAAATTCAACCATTTTTTTTTCTTTCACGTTTTTTATTAGCCAATTGAAAATCTGTCCGTTAGGCGGCCGTCAACCCACATCATCCGCCTCCTAGATGATCTGTGCATGCGCTGTATTTTTGTTTTTGTCGAAACCTGCGCTCCCGTTTCGTGCATGAGTATTTATATTATGCCTTCTTGAGAGAGGATTTGACAATTGCATGGGAAGTAGGTAGTGAAATCGCCGATTTGCGCAGGCGCAGTTAAATGGAGCCTTGTGAACGCTCTTTTGTGAGACATATAGAGCGGGTGGGACCGCTCTATACCTCACAGACCAGAAAAGAATGAAATAGGGGTTGGGAGGAGTCAAAATAGAAATGATAAGGAATTATAAATAATGTTTTATTTGATAAATATAAAAGAAACGGAGATAAAAACGTAGCAATTAGATTATGGAAATATTAACATTCATTATATTCAAACTTTACCTTTACTTTAAGGTGTGCACTATTGGCAGAGTCGCACATCACTTCATCCAGTCTGTTAGATCTGTAAGTAGCAGCCAGGCTTGCCACCTGTTGGAATGTGTTAGAGCATTTATCATTGCACTGTTACTTGCATATATATGTAATCCCTGTAAAGAGGTGTGTGTGTAGCCACCAATTACCATCTAGCTCACAGTAGCGCATTGCTGCTCCTGAGCCTAAATAGGAATGCTTTTCAATAAGATACAAAGTACAGAGAACAAAGTATATTTGATAATGAAAGTAAAACGGAAAGGATTTAAATTTTACTTCCATGTTTGAGTCAAATCCTTTATTTGTGTGGTGTTCTGATGTGGTATGTATGTACAGTATATACATTTTGGGATTCATGTCCCTTTAAATACATTTGTTAAAGTATGCGATTTGTGCTTTGGAAAGGAGAAAATTATATAATATTAGAGAATATTACACTGCACCCACTGGCTACTTCATAATGCCACCGTCTGTCAAAAAATTCTGTGGAGAACTGTGTGTGTATATATGTTTATATTTTTACATGAAACTATGCACTTTTTTTGGGGGGGTGGGGTCATCCATCAGTGGCAAAAAACAAATGACGGTTGACATCTAGCAAGAATAAGCTATAATCCAGATCACCCCTGCTTACTTAGTGTGAGAGTTCAGATGGCACTTCTCCAGGAATGTGCAAACACAGGTGCAGCATTTTATTGAGGGATAATACAGCTCTAGTTAATGAGGAATGAATCAATCTTTACTCAGTCACAAGCCTCTTTAGTAATCTGGCTAGGAGTGTGATCGCTTCACCTAATGCCAAAAGTACAGGCTGAAAATGAGTCCTCCAGACAACCTTTCACATTATTGCATGTTTTGTCTGATTAAAAAGCACTGGCTTGCAGCAGAAGGCCAACTGAGAACAGTCAATATGTGCAATGTTTACAATCAGCATTCACACTTCATAACCAAATTCAACATTAGTTCTTTGTAGGGTAATAACGATGTTTCAACCAGTATGTTTAATTTCTAGCAACATTTTTAGACTAGTTAAGATATCTGAATGATTTTTACAGCACTGGTTGTGGATTAATTTACTTTGGAGCATCTGGCAGAAGTAGAATTTAATTCAAATAAACACTTTTCCTTTCCTCGGCAATGCTCATGTCAACATCCAACCTAAATGTATACCAAGAGAGGTTTTATTTATTTAGATATATATCAAGTAGAAGACCCAGATCTAGAAATATTGAGGTTAAAGGGACATTGTACACTTGATTTTTCTTTGCATAATTGTTTTGTAGATAATGAATTTATATAGCCCATCTAGGGGTGTTTTTGTAACAATGTATAGTTTTGCTTATTTTATTTTTTTTATGACCTAATGCTGATTTGCAGACTCGCAACCAAGCCCCAAAGTTTTAGATGTATACTGATGTCTACAGACTCCTGTGCCTCCTGTTTTGTATAAGGTTTTTACATATGCAGTGAGGGGGGAGCGTCTGCTCTTTGTTTTCCCAGCCAATTTCACTGGGTGTCCCAACCTAACCTCATCAACAGTGCTAAACAGGGAGCTTCTAAGTAATTTTTAAAAAGTTTTTATATTTAAGTCTTATATCAGTATCTGTGCATATTCTTCTTTATTTTGGTGTCGATTACATGCAGTTTTATGAAAATTGGTGTATATTGTCCCTTTAAGTAAAATATTCTGGATGGAATCATTTAAAGGGACATGAAACCCAAATTTTTTCTTTCATGATTCAGACAGAGCATACAATTTTAAGCAACTTTCTAATTTACTCCTATTAATTTTTTTCTTTGTTCTTTTGGTATTTGTATTTGTAAAAGCAAGACTATAAATTTAGGAGCCTGCCCATTTCTCTTGTTAAGTGTATCCAGTCCACGGATCATCCATTACTTATGGGATACATTCTCCTTCCCAACAGGAAGCTGCAAGAGTCCACCCACAGCAAAGCTGCTATATAGCTCCTCCCCTAACTGCCATTACCAGTCATTCTCTTGCAAGTCTCAACATAGATAGGAGGTCGTGAGAGTCTGTGGTTTTTTTTTTATACTTTATTTCTTCAATCAAAAGTTTGTTATTTTTAAATGGCACCGGAGTGTGCTGTTTATCTCAGGCAGTATTTGGAAGAAGAATCTGCCTGCGTTTTTTTCTATGATCTTAGCAGACGTAACTAAGATCCAGTTGCTGTTCTCACACATTCTGAGGAGTAAGGTACTTCAGAGGGGGAATGGCGTGCAGGTTTTCCTGCAAATAAGGTATGTGCAGTAAAATATTTTTCTAAGGAATGGAATTGACTAAGAAAATACTGCTGATACCGAAGTAATGTAAGTACAGCCTTTAAATACAGTGAAAGCGACTGGTACCAGGCTGATTGATAGAGATATATGCTAAGGTATGTGCAGTAATATATTTTTCTAAGGAATGGAATTGACTAAGAAAATACTGCTGATACCGAAGTAATGTAAGTAAAGCCTTAAATGCAGTGATAGCGACTGGATCAGGCTTATTAATAGACATACATACTCTTATAAGAATGTGTTTTAAAACGTTTGCTGGCATGTTTAATCGTTTTTTAACATATGTTTGGTGATAAAACTTATTGGGGCCTAATTTTTCCACATGGCTGGCTTAAATTTTGCATAGAAACAGTTATAGGGAAGGTAATCCACAGCTCAGCTGTGGCAGTTTTGTTGTGTCTGTTTAAAAAAATGTTGTTGTTTTTTTTTTTAATCTGTTTTTTGCATTAAGGGGTTAATCATCCATTTGCAAGTGGGTGCAATGTTCTGTTAACTTATTACATGTACTGTAAAAATTTCGTTTGATTTACTGCCTTTTTTCACTGTTTTTCAAATTTTGACAAAATTTGTTTCTCTTAAAGGCACAGTAACGTTTGTTATATTTGCTTGTTAACTTGATTTAAAGTGTTTTCCAAGCTTACTAGTCTCTTTATTAGTTCTAACATGTCTAACATAGAGGAGGCTCTGTGTTTATTATGTTTAAAGCCATGGTGGAACCCCATTTTAGAATGTGTACCAGATGTACTGATTTCATGTTAAACAATAAAGATCATTTTTTGTATTTAAAAACATTATCACCAGAGGATTCTGTCGAGGGGGAAGTTATGCAGACTAACTCTCCCCACGTGTCAGACCCTTTGACTCCCGCTTTAGGGACTCACGCTCAAATGGCCCCAAGTACATCAAGGGCACCCATAGCGTTTATTTTACCAGAGGATTCTGTCGAGGGGGAAGTTATGCCGACTAACTCTCCCCACGTGTCAGACACTTTGACTCCCGCTCCAGGGACTCACGCTCAAATGGCGCCAAGTATATCAATGGCGCCCATAGCGTTTATTTTACAAGACATGGCAAAGGTTGTGTATAATACACTGGCAGCAGTATTAGTCAGACTACCTGAAATTAAAGGAAAGCAAAACAGCTCTGGGGGTAGATACAGAGCATACAGACGCTTTAAGAACCATGTCTGATACTACCTCACAATATGCTTAGTCTGTGGGTGATATTTGTGACTCAGGGAAGATGATTTAACCTGATTCTGATATTTCTACATTTAAAATTTATGCTTGAGAACCTCCACTTGTTGCTCAGGGAGGCTTTAGCTGCTCTGAATGAATGTGTACAATCGCAGTGCCAGAGAAATTGTGTAGACTGGATAAATAATATGCAGTGCCGGTGTGTACTTATGTTTTTCCAATACCTAAAGAGGTTTACTAAAATTTTTCATAAGGAATGGGATAGACCAGGTGTGCCGTTCTCTTCCCCTCCTATTTTTTAGAAGAATGTTTTCTAATAGTTGCCACCACACGGGACTTATGGCAGACAGTTCCTAAGGTGGAGAGAAGAGTTTCTACTCTAGCTAAGCGTACCACTACCTCTGGCGAGGACTGTTGTGCTTTTCTTTCATGTAATTAACAAGAGTCCATGAGCTAGTGACGTATGGGATATACATTCCTACCAGGAGGGGCAAAGTTTCCCAAACCTTAAAATGCCTATAAATACACCCCTCACCACACCCACAAATCAGTTTTACAAACTTTGCCTCCAAGGGAGGTGGTGAAGTAAGTTTGTGCTAGATTCTACGTTGATATGCGCTCCGCAGCAAGTTGGAGCCCGGTTTTCCTCTCAGCGTGCAGTGAATGTCAGAGGGATGTGAGGAGAGTATTGCCTATTGAATGCAGTGATCTCCTTCTACGGGGTCTATTTCATAGGTTCTCTGTTATCGGTCGTAGAGATTCATCTCTTACCTCCCTTTTCAGATCGACGATATACTCTTATATTTACCATTTCCTCTACTGATTCTCGTTTCAGTACTGGTTTGGCTTTCTACAAACATGTAGATGAGTGTCCTGGGGTAAGTAAGTCTTATTTTCTGTGACACTCTAAGCTATGGTTGGGCACTTTATTTATAAAGTTCTAAATATATGTATTCAAACATTTATTTGCCTTGACTCAGAATGTTCAACTTTCCTTATTTCCAGACAGTCAGTTTCATATTTGGGATTATGCTTTAATTATCATATTTTTTCTTACCTCAAAAATTTGACTTTTTCCCTGTGGGCTGTTAGGCTCGCGGGGGCTGAAAATGCTTCATTTTATTGCGTCATTTTTGGCGCGGACTTTTTTGGCGCAAAAATTCATTTCCGTTTCCGGCGTCATACGTGTCGCCGGAAGTTGCGTCATTTTTTGACGTTATTTTGCGCCAAAAATGTCGGCGTTCCGGATGTTGCGTCATTTTTGGCGCAAAAAGCATTTAGGCGCCAAATAATGTGGGCGTCTTTTTTGGCGCCAAAAAATATGGGCGTCGCTTTTGTCTCCACATTATTTCAGTCTCATTTTTCATTTGCTTCTGGTTGCTAGAAGCTTGATGTTTGGCATTTTTTTTTTCCCATTCCTGAAACTGTCTTATAAGGAATTTGATCTATTTTGCTTTATATGTTGTTTTTTCTCTTACATATTGCAAGATGTCTCACGTTGCATCTGAGCCAGAAGATACTACAGGAAAACCTCTGCCTGCTGGATCTACCAAAGCTAAGTGTATCTGCTGTAAACTTTTGGTAGCTATTCCTCCAGCTGTTGTTTGTATTAAATGTCATGACAAACTTGTTAATGCAGATAATATTTCCTTTAGTGATGTACCATTGCCTGTTGCAGTTCCCTCAACATCTAAGGTGCAGAATGTTCCTGATAACATAAGAGATTTTGTTTCTGAATCCATAAAGAAGGCTTTGTCTGTTATTTCTCCTTCTAGTAAACGTAAAAAGTCTTTTAAATCTTCTCTTTCTACAGATGAATTTTTAAATGAACACCATCATTCTGATTCTTTGGACTCTTCTGGTTCAGAGGATTCTGTCTCAGAGATTGATGCTGATAAATCTTCATATTTATTTAAGATGGAATTTATTCGCTCTTTACTTAAAGAAGTACTAATTGCTTTAGAAATAGAGGATTCTAGTCCTCTTGATACTAATTCTATACGTTTAGATAAGGTTTTTAAAGCTCCTGCGGTTATTCCAGAAGTCTTTCCTGTTCCTAATGCTATTTCTGCAGTAATTGCTAAGGAATGGGATAGATTGGGTAATTCATTTACTCCTTCTAAACGTTTTAAGCAATTATATCCTGTTCCGCCTGACAGGTTAGAATTTTGGGACAAAATCCCTAAAGTTGATGGGGCTATTTCTACCCTTGCTAAACGTACTACCATTCCTACATCAGATGGTACCTCGTTTAAGGATCCTTTAGATAGAAAAATTGAATCTTTTCTAAGAAAAGCTTATCTATGTTCAGGTAATCTTCTTAGACCTGCTATATCATTGGCTGATGTTGCTGCAGCTTCAACTTTTTGGTTGGAAACTCTAGCGCAACAAGTAACAAATCGTGATTCTCATGATATTATTATTCTTCTCCAGCATGCTAATAATTTCATCTGTGATGCCATTTTTGATATTATTAGAGTTGATGTTAGATTTATGTCTCTGGCTATCTTAGCCAGAAGAGCTTTATGGCTTAAGACTTGGAATGCTGATATGGCTTCTAAATCAACTCTACTTTCCATTTCTTTCCAGGGAAACAAATTATTTGGTTCTCAGTTGGATTCTATTATTTCAACTGTTACTGGTGGGAAAGGAACTTTTTTACCACAGGATAAAAAGTCTAAAGGTAAAAACAGGGCTAACAATCGTTTTCGATCCTTTCGTTTCAACAAAGAACAAAAGCCTGATCCTTCGTCCTCAGGAGCAGTTTCAGTTTGGAAACCATCTCCAGTCTGGAATAAATCCAAGCCTGCTAGAAAGGCAAAGCCTGCTTCTAAGTTCACATGAAGGTACGGCCCTCATTCCAGTTCCGCTGGTAGGGGGCAGGTTACGTTTTTTCAAAGAAATTTGGATCAATTCTGTTCACAATCTTTGGATTCAGAACATTGTTTCAGAAGGGTACAGAATTGGTTTCAAGATGAGACCTCCTGCAAAGAGATTTTTTCTTTCCCATGTCCCAGTAAATCCAGTGAAAGCTCAAGCATTTCTGAATTGTGTTTCAGATCTAGAGTTGGCTGGAGTAATTATGCCAGTTCCAGTTCCGGAACAGGGGATGGGGTTTTATTCAAATCTCTTCATTGTACCAAAGAAGGAGAATTCCTTCAGACCAGTTCTGGATCTAAAATTATTGAATCGCTATGTAAGGATACCAACGTTCAAGATGGTAACTGTAAGGACTATATTGCCTTTTGTTCAGCAAGGGAATTATATGTCCACAATAGATTTACAGGATGCATATCTGCATATTCCGATTCATCCAGATCATTATCAGTTCCTGAGATTCTCTTTTCTAGACAAGCATTACCAATTTGTGGCTCTACCGTTTGGCCTTGCTACAGCTCCAAGAATTTTCACAAAGATTCTCGGTGCCCTTCTGTCTGTAATCAGAGAACAGGGTATTGTGGTATTTCCTTATTTGGACGATATCTTGGTACTTGCTCCGTCTTTACATTTAGCAGAGTCTCATACGAATCGACTTGTGTTGTTTCTTCAAGATCATGGTTGGAGGATCAATTTACTAAAAAGTTCTTTGATTCCTCAAACAAGGGTAACCTTTCTGGGTTTCCAGATAGATTCAGTGTCCATGACTCTGTCTTTAACAGACAAGAGACGTCTAAAATTGATTACAGCTTGTCGAAACCTTCAGTCACAATCATTCCCTTCGGTAGCCTTATGCATGGAAATTCTAGGTCTTATGACTGCTGCATCGGACGCGATCCCCTTTGCTCGTTTTCACATGCGACCTCTTCAGCTCTGTATGCTGAACCAATGGTGCAGGGATTACACGAAGATATCTCAATTAATATCTTTAAAACCGATTGTTCGACACTCTCTAACGTGGTGGACAGATCACCATCGTTTAATTCAGGGGGCTTCTTTTGTTCTTCCGACCTGGACTGTAATTTCAACAGATGCAAGTCTCACAGGTTGGGGAGCTGTGTGGGGATCTCTGACGGCACAAGGAGTTTGGGAATCTCAGGAGGTGAGATTACCGATCAATATTTTGGAACTCCGTGCAATTTTCAGAGCTCTTCAGTTTTGGCCTCTTCTGAAGAGAGAATCGTTCATTTGTTTTCAGACAGACAATGTCACAACTGTGGCATACATCAATCATCAAGGAGGGACTCACAGTCCTCTGGCTATGAAAGAAGTATCTCGAATTTTGGTTTGGGCGGAATCCAGCTCCTGTCTAATCTCTGCGGTTCATATCCCAGGTGTAGACAATTGGGAAGCGGATTATCTCAGTCGCCAAACGTTGCATCCGGGCGAATGGTCTCTTCACCCAGAGGTATTTCTTCAGATTGTTCAATTGTGGGGGCTCCCAGAGATAGATCTGATGGCCTCTCATCTAAACAAGAAACTTCCCAGGTATCTGTCCAGATCCCGGGATCCCCAGGCGGAGGCAGTGGATGCATTATCACTTCCTTGGAAGTATCATCCTGCCTATATCTTTCCGCCTCTAGTTCTTCTTCCAAGAGTAATCTCCAAGATTCTGAGGGAATGCTCGTTTGTTCTGCTAATAGCTCCGGCATGGCCTCACAGGTTTTGGTATGCGGATCTTGTCCGGATGGCATCTTGCCAGCCATGGACTCTTCCGTTAAGACCAGACCTTCTGTCACAAGGTCCTTTTTTCCATCCGGATCTGAAATCCTTAAATTTAAAGGTATGGAGATTGAACGCTTGATTCTTGGTCATAGAGGTTTCTCTGACTCCGTGATTAATACTATGTTACAGGCTCGTAAATCTGTATCTCGAGAGATATATTATAGAGTCTGGAAGACTTATATTTCTTGGTGTCTTTCTCATCATTTTTCTTGGCATTCTTTTAGAATACCGAGAATTTTACAATTTCTTCAGGATGGTTTGGATAAGGGTTTGTCCGCAAGTTCTTTGAAAGGACAAATCTCTGCTCTTTCTGTTCTTTTTCACAGAAAGATTGCTATTCTTCCTGATATTCATTGTTTTGTACAAGCTTTGGTTCGTATAAAACCTATCATTAAGTCAATTTCTCCTCCTTGGAGTTTGAATTTGGTTCTGGGAGCTCTTCAAGCTCCTCCGTTTGAACCTATGCATTCATTGGACATTAAATTACTTTCTTGGAAAGTTTTGTTCCTTTTGGCTATCTCTTCTGCTAGAAGAGTTTCTGAATTATCTGCTCTTTCATGTGAGTCTCCTTTTCTGATTTTTCATCAGGATAAGGCGGTGTTGCGAACTTCTTTTGAATTTTTACCTAAAGTTGTGAATTCCAACAACATTAGTAGAGAAATTGTGGTTCCTTCATTATGTCCTAATCCTAAGAATTCTAAGGAGAAATCATTGCATTCTTTGGATGTTGTTAGAGCTTTGAAATATTATGTTGAAGCTACGAAATCTTTCCGTAAGACTTCTAGTCTATTTGTTATCTTTTCCGGTTCTAGGAAAGGCCAGAAAGCTTCTGCCATTTCTTTGGCATCTTGGTTGAAATCTTTAATTCATCTTGCCTATGTTGAGTCGGGTAAAACTCCGCCTCAAAGAATTACAGCTCATTCTACTAGGTCAGTATCTACTTCCTGGGCGTTTAGGAATGAAGCTTCGGTTGACCAGATCTGCAAAGCAGCAACTTGGTCTTCTTTGCATACTTTTACTAAATTCTACCATTTTGATGTATTTTCTTCTTCTGAAGCAGTTTTTGGTAGAAAAGTTCTTCAGGCAGCGGTTTCAGTTTGAATCTTCTGCTTATGTTTTTTGTTAAACTTTATTTTGGGTGTGGATTATTTTCAGCAGGAATTGGCTGTCTTTATTTTATCCCTCCCTCTCTAGTGACTCTTGTGTGGAAAGATCCACATCTTGGGTAGTCATTATCCCATACGTCACTAGCTCATGGACTCTTGTTAATTACATGAAAGAAAACATAATTTATGTAAGAACTTACCTGATAAATTCATTTCTTTCATATTAACAAGAGTCCATGAGGCCCACCCTTTTTTGTGGTGGTTATGATTTTTTTGTATAAAGCACAATTATTCCAATTCCTTATTTTATATGCTTCGCACTTTTTCTTATCACCCCACTTCTTGGCTATTCGTTAAACTGATTTGTGGGTGTGGTGAGGGGTGTATTTATAGGCATTTTAAGGTTTGGGAAACTTTGCCCCTCCTGGTAGGAATGTATATCCCATACGTCACTAGCTCATGGACTCTTGTTAATATGAAAGAAATGAATTTATCAGGTAAGTTCTTACATAAATTATGTTTTTTAGATCCAATGGATAAAAAATGTTTATTCAACAAGGTTTTATCCTGCAGCCCCTTGCACGCATTGCTCCTGTCACTGCTGCTGCGGCGTTCTGGTTTGAGTCTCTTGATGAGGCTTTACAGGCTCCATTGGATGAATATATTTGACAAGCTTAGAGCACTTAAGCTAGCCAATTCCTTTGTTTTCTGATGCCTTTGTTCCTTTGACTAGACTAACGGCTAAGAATTCTGTTTTTTACTATACTGGTGCGCAGAGCGCTATGGCTTATATCATGGTCAGCTGTCGTGACTTTAATAAATAAGCTACTTAACTTCCCTTCAAGGGGCAGACCCTATTCAGGCCTAGTTTGAAGGAGATTATTACTTATATCACTGGAGGAAAAGATCATGCCCTTCCTCAGGACAGGTCCAAATCAAGGGACAAAAAAGGCCTAATTTTCGTGCCTTTCGAAAATTCAAGGCAGGTGTGGCATCAACTTCCTCTAAGGCAAAATAAGAGGGAACTTTTGCTCAGTCCAAGGCGGTCTGGAGACAACCGGACCTGGAACAAAGATAAGCAGGTCAAGGAGCCTGCTGCTGCCTCTAAAACAGCATGAGGAACGGACCCCTATCTGGTAACGGATCCTATAGGGGGCAGACTTCATTCTTCGCCCAGGCGTGGGCAAGAGATGCCCAGGATCCCTGGGCATTGGAAATTATACCCCAGAGATATCTTCTGGATTTCAAAGCTTTCCCCCCCAAAAAAGGGGAGTTTTTGCCTTTCACTTTTATCTGCAAACCAGATAAAGAAAGAGACATTCTTGCATTGTGTACGTGACCCATTCAGTTCCAATAGAGGAACAGGGACACAGTTTTCCTCAAATCGGTTTGTGGTTCCCAAGGAAAGGAAACCTTCAGACCTATTTTGGATCTAAAAGATCTTAAACAAATTCTTTAGAATTCTATCATTTAAGATGGAAACTATTCGTACCATCTTAACTATGATCCAGGAGAGTCAATAGAGGACTACAATGGATTTGAAGGATGCTTATCCTCACATTACGATGCATAAAGATCACCATCGGTTTTTCAGGTTTGCCTTTCTAGACAGGCATTACCAGTTTGTAGCTCTTTCCTTTGGGTTAACTACAGCCCCTAGAATCTTTATGGAGGTTCTGGGGTCACTTTGGCGGTCCTTAGGCCGCGGGGCATAGAAGTGGCCCCTTATTTAGACGACATCCTGATACAGGCGTCAAACATCCAAGTTGCCAAGTCTCATACGGACGTAGTACTGGCATTTCTGAGATCGCATGGGTGGAAAGTGAACAAGGAAAGAGTTCTCTATCCCCAATATCAAGGGTTTCCCTCCTAGGGATTCTGATAGATTTTGTAGAAATTAAAATTTACCTGACGGAGTCCAGGTTGTCAAAGTTTCTAAATTTCTGCCGTGTTCTTCATTCCATCCGCGCCCTTTGGTGGCTCAGTACATGAATGTAATCGGCTTAATGGTATGCTCAGCCAGAGGAACGGGGATTACACAGATTTGTTCTCCTGTTAAATCCGGACCAAGAAACCAGAGATTATCTTCTCTGGTGACTATCTCGGGTCCATCTGTCCAAGGGTATGACCTTCCGCAGGTCAGATGGGACAATTGTTACAACAGATGCCAGCCTTTTAGGTTGGGATACAGTCTGGAACTCCCTGAAGGCTCAGGGATAGTGGACTCAGGAGGAGACCCTCCTTCTAATGAATATTCTGGAACTGGGAGCGATATTCCATGCTCTTCAGACTTGGCCTCAGTTAGCAACTCTGAGGTACATCATATTTCAGTCGGACAATATCACGACTGTGGCTTACATCAACCATCAAGGGGGAACAGAAGTTCCCTAGCAATGTTAGAAGTCTTAAAATAATTCACTGGACAGAGACTCACTCTTGTCTAAAAGCTATCCCTATCCCAGGTGTTGAGAACTGGGAGGCAGATTTTCTAAGTCGTCAGACTTTTCATCTGGGGGAGTGGGAATTCCCTCCGGAGGGGTTTGCACAAGATCAAGCAGGAGAGTGCTTTGGTGCTTTTGACAGCGCCTGCGTGGCCACGCAGGACCTGGTATGCAGATCTGGTGGACATGTCATCCTTTCCACCACGGTCTCTGCTTCTGAGACAGGACCCTCTACCTCAGGGTCTTTTCAACCATCTAAATATAACTAATCTGAGATGGACTGCCTGGAGACAGAACGCTTGATGTTATCAAAGCATGGCTTCTCCGAGTCAGTAATTGATACCTTAATACAGGCATAAAAGCCTGTCTCTAGGAAAATTTAACATAAGATATGGTGTAAATATCTTATTGTTATGAATCCAAGGGTTACTCGTGGAGTAAAGTCTGGATTCCCAGGATATTATCTTTTCTCCAAGATGATTTTGAGAAAAGGGTTGTCAGCTAGTTCTTTAAAAGGACAGATTTCTACTCTGTCTATTCTTTTGCACAAGCGTCTGGCAGGTATTCTAGACGTTCAGGCATTTGGTCAGGCTTTGGTTAGAACCAAGCCTGTGGTTAAAAATGTTGCTCCGCCATGGAGCTTAAAGCTGGTTCTTAAAGGGACACTGAACCCCAATTTTTTCTTTTGTAATTCAGAAAGAGCATGCAATTTTAAGCAACTTTCTAATTTACTCCTATTATCAATTTTTCTTCATTCTCTTGCTATCATTATTTGAAAAAGAAGGCATCTAAGCTTTTTTTTGGTTTCAGTACCGTGGACAGCACTTTTTAATTGGTGGATGAATTTATCCACCAATCAGCAAGGACAACCCAGGTTGTTCACCAAAAATGGGCCGGCATCTAAACTTACATTCTTGCATTTCAAATAAAGATACCAAGAGAATGAAGAAAATTTGATAATAGGAGTAAATTAGAAAGTTGCTTAAAATTTCATGCTCAATCTGAATCACTAAAGAAAAATTTTGGGTACAGTGTCCCTTTAAGGTTCTTCAAGGAGTTGCATTTGAACCTTTTCATTCCATAGATATCAAACTTCTATCTTGGAAAGTTCCTTTTTGGTAGCTATTTCCTCGGCTCATAGAGTCTCCGAGTTATCTGCGTTGCAATGTGATTCTCCTTATCTGGTTCTCCGTACGGATAAGGCAGTCCTGTGTGCCAACCTGGGTTTTTACCTAAGGTGGTATGTAACAAGAATATCACTCAAGAGATTGTTGTTCCATTCTTGTATCCTAATCCTTCTTCAAAGAAGGAACATCTATTACACAATTTGGACGTGGTTCGTGTTTTAAAGTTTTACTTACAAGCTACTACAGATTTTCATCAAACATTCACCTTGTTTGTTGTCTATTCTGGACAGAGGAGAGGTCAAAGGACTTCAGCAACCTCTCTGTCTTTTTGGTTAAAAAGCATAATTCATTTAGCTTATGAGACTGCTGGACAGCAGCCTCCTGAAGGGATTACAGCTCATTCTACTAGAGCTGTGGTTTTCACTTGGGCCTTTTTTAAATGTGGCTTCTGTTGAACAGATTACAAGACTGAGTCTTGGTCTGCGTTTCATACTTTTTCAAATTTAACAAATTTGATACCTTGCTTCTTCGGAGGCTATTTTTGGGAGAAAAGGTTTTTTACAGGCAGTGGTAACTTCCGTTTAAGTACCTGCCTTGTCCCTCCCATCATCCGTGTACTTTAGCTTTGGTATTGGTATCCCATAAGTAATGGATGATCCGTGGACTGGATACACTTAACAAGAGAAAACATAATTTTATGCTTACCTGATAAATTTATTTCTCTTGTAGTGTATCCAGTCCACGGCCCGCCCTATCACTTTAAGGCAGGTAATTTTTCCATTAAACTACAGTCACCACTGCACCCTATGGTTTTCCTTTCTCTGCATGTTTTCGGTCGAATGACTGGTAATGGCAGTTAGGGGAGGAGCTATATAGCAGCTTTGCTGTGGGTGGACTCTTGCAGCTTCCTGTTGGGAAGGAGAATGTATCCCATAAGTAATGGATGATCCGTGGACTGGATACACTACAAGAGAAATAAATTTATCAGGTAAGCATAAATTATGTTTTTTGATTCTGCACCTGGGTAGCACTTGCTGATTGGTGTATAACTGTAGCCACCAATCAGTAAGCACTACCCAAGTTTACATTCTTGCTTTTTCAAATAAAGATACTAAGAGAACTCTTACAAATTGATAATATGAGTAAATTAGAAAGTTGCTTAAAATTGCATGTTTCTGAATCATGAAAGTTGTTTTTTTAATTTCCATCTTAATATGAGAAGATTCCACAGCTACATTCCTTACTTGTGGGGAAATACTGAACCTGGCCTCCAGAAGGAGGCAGACACCCCAGCCAAAGGCTTAAATACCTCCCCCACTTCCTCATAACCCCAGTTATTCTTTGCCTTTCGTCACAGGAGGTTGGCAGAGAAGTGTTAGAAGATTTCTGAGTAGTCTCTTATGGAGGGTAGTACTCTTCGAGATAGGACTGGAGTTTTAAGTAGTCCTGTCAGCCTCTCAGTGAGAGCATGAATGAAAGTTAGAGTCCGGAGATGCAGGGAGAGTCTTTCTGTGAAACCATCCTGACTCATATTAACAGCTCCATAGGCAATCAGCGTTGACGAGTTTTGCTTCCTGCTTTCTTCACTCAAGTCCATGTCAGAAGCGAGGCTACTATCTGTCACACTTGAAGGACCGTGTTCCTGTTCCACGGCGTAGATTCTGGTAAGATCGTTTAATATTTTATACATGTATGATAACGCAAGAAGACTGGTCACAGTGTGACTCCTTTTATCTGTATAGAATCAAGGGTTTATATCTCCTTAGGGGGATTATTGAACAGGGAGGGATAATCTTATGGGTATTTGATTTCTCTTGTTAAGTGTATTCAGTCCACGGATCATCCATTACTTATGGGATATATTCCCTTCCCAACAGGAAGTTGCAAGAGGATCACCCAAAGCAGAGCTGCTATATAGCTCCTCCCCTCACATGTCATATCCAGTCATTCTCTTGCAACTCTCAATATAGTAGGAAGGTGTGAGAGGAGTGTAGAGTTTTTATACTTAATTATTTCTTCAATCAAAAGTTTGTTATTTTAAATGGCACCGGAGTGTGCTGTTTTTTCTCTCAGGCAGTATTTAGAAGAAGAATCTGCCTGCGTTTTCTATGATCTTAGCAGAAGTAACTAAGATCCACTGGCTGTTCTCGCACATTCTGAGGAGTGGGGTAACTTCAGAAAGGGAATAGCATGCGGGGTCCCCTGCAGATGAGGTATGTGCAGTAAAATATTTTTCTAAGGAATGGAATTGACTAAGAAAATACTGCTGATACCGAAGTAATGTAAGTACAGCCTTAAATGCAGTGGTAGCGACTGGTATCAGGCTGATGAATGTATGTGCAGTAAGTAATTTTCTAAGGAATGGAATTTGACTAAGAAAATACTGTTAATACTGAAGTAATGTATGAGCCTTAACTGCAGTAGAAGCGACTGGTAGCAGGCTTATTGATAACACTACATAACTTTTAAAATGTGTGTTTAAAACGTTTACTGGTATGTTATTCGTTTTTGTGAGGTACTTTGGTGATAAATCTTTTGGGGCATGATTTTTTCCACATGGCTGACATATATTTCTGCATAGAA